>NC_054578.1:327565-445913 GCF_017654505.1 Polyodon spathula
ATTCATTTTTAAACAACACAATACTAATGTTTTAACTTAGGAAGAGTTCAGAATCAATATTTGGTGGAATAACCCTGATTTTCAAGCACAGCTTTCATGTGTCTTGGCATGCTCTCCACCAGTCTTTCACATTGATGTTGGGTGACTTTATGCCACTCCTGGCGCAAAAATTCAAGCAGCTCGGCTTTGTTTGATGGCTTGTGACCATCCATCTTCCTCTTGATCACATTCCAGAGGTTTTCAATGGGGTTCAGGTCTGGAGATTGGGCTGGCCATGACAGGGTCTTGATCTGGTGGTCCTCCATCCACACCTTGATTGACCTGGCTGTGTGGCATGGAGCATTGTCCTGCTGGAAAAACCAATCCTCAGAGTTGGGGAACATTGTCAGAGCAGAAGGAAGCAAGTTTTCTTCCAAGACAACTTTGTACTTGGCTTGATTCAAGCCAAAGCTGCCCGATTCCAGCCTTGCTGAAGCACCCCCAGATCATCACCGATTCTCCATCACATTTCACAGTGGGTGCGAGACATTGTGGCTTGTAGGCCTCTCCAGGTCTCCGTCTAACCATTAGGCGACCAGATGTTGGGCAAAGCTGAAAATTGGACTCATCTGGGGGTGCTTCAGCAAGGCTGGAATTGGGCAGGTTTGTCTTTGTGAAGGACGCATGAATCAAGCCAAGTGCAAGGTTCTCCAGGAAGAAAATAAAGCCAGTTCTTTTATAAAATGCGAACTCTCGCTGTGTCGTCTCTGACTGTAGCGCTCCGGTGAAGTAGTTGCTGTAAATCAGGTAGTGGGGTGATGATAATTGTTTGGAGATGCAAGTACATATTTACATTGTGTACTTTGCGCTGTGTGATTTATTACAATCAATGAACCCAGACCAGGTTGTTCTTGCCCAATATGCCAGCTCTATTTTATTTAGTTCCCACTGTTATATTTTAAAGACAAACACATAAATAGACAGGTACACGGCAGGCTGAGTGCATTAACGCCGGCAGCTTCATGTTGTTATGCTGTCTCACGCGAATGTCAGAGAGCACTAAAGTGCTAAATGTTTCCCTCTGGTTGCCTGGCTACGCTTACATACTTGTACACCTGTAACTGTGAAACTGAGTGACCAATTACCTGCAAAAAATCACAGCTAGTAAATAGACATGCCGGTGAAGAGCAATTACATGAAGTGGAAGATAGCAAAACAGAAACATTTAAATAATCACTGTCTTTAGGCTCCCCGACTGCCACTTCAAATAATGTATTTTTTAGAAAAACACTGAAAGACTCTTGTGCACATCGCCCCCCGACACAGATCTTGAACAAATTGCTGAAATCCGAGACGTCGAGTTTTATTTTTATTCCTCACGTCTCTCTCTCTTGTGCCTGCTGACAAGAAGAAAAAGAAAAAAACCTCTGTGGCGTCTCAACTCTGCCCCCTGGTGTATTTTTTCAATGGCAAGGTGCACACTATAAAAAAAAATGGTTTGCTTTCTTATACCAGTTTGAATTCAATTAATGCACTTCAATTAATGCATTTCTTCAAATCCATTGTTTTACCTGGATTATAAATAAGGCCCTTATATAAGGGCAGCTGGCTTTGAGCTAATATAAAATACACACAAACACCACACACAACACACACACACACACACCACACACACACACACTTTCTTTATGCATTACTGCATGCATTTCAATGGTAAAAACGTAAGGTTTGTTTGCAAAAGGTAAGGGAATTGCAAGTTAACGAAGCCACGCAACCTTATGTGTATGTTTCCCGTCACATTTGACATCATCATTGACATCAGTAAGCACATGACAAGTTCTCCCCGAAGAATGGCCATACGGACATAACAGTGAGAAATCATCGCCCTTGTGATTGGTAACGTGTCCAGTAACTGCATTAGCATTCCCACAATGTTTGCTGTCAAGCTAATTAGTTTATCAATGTTCTAAAGGATTCAATACAATTTAAATAAACAACATGAGTCATGTCATCTGTTAGCCAGTTTTTTTTTATTATATATTTCAACACAATGCAGAATTTCAAATATGCATTAATGATGAGCTCTCATTTGGAAAAAAAAAAAAAAAGTCGATATTAAAATGGTCTGGGTCACTTTGTTTACTTGTTCTTTCCACCTGCCAAATATAGAAACCGTGTATTTGTTTGTCTGATCCTCGCTGATGAAGCAGGAATTCAACTGAGTTGAAGTTGAACCTCTAGAATCTTCTCAATCCTTTCTTTACCTCAGGAGGAAAACAAAAAAACAGCCTGTACCAAAAATCGTACAGGACAATTGTTCAATACAGATCACTTTAACCGATTAATATATCATAAATCTACATCATAAATCACATTCCTCATGCTAAGTGAATCAGTAAATCAGAACAAAACATGAACTAAGCTAACTTTTTCCTGGAACGTGATTAAAAGTTAAACTTTCTTTCAGTATAGGGATACAGAAAGGTGTTCATGGAAATAGTGTATCATAGAAAAAGAAAGTAAAAGCACTGTGTGTACAGTATATATATGATAATCTTTCTATTTATAATGAACACACATAAATTATATATATCGATCTCATGGCCCAAAGCGCCGAGACTAGCAAATTAGATAACAGCGTGTCGCATTTAGGGGATATTATACTTCTGATAGATCTGACAAGAAAAACCAAAAAACAACGAAGATAACGTCCCTGCTTTTAAGTGCACTTGTGGTACTTTAAACTGTGTTACTAATTACCCGTTATTAGTATATTTTGTAGTATTAAGTCCTCTGTCCCATCTGGGCGTTATATTATACGTCACAGCCACAACCTAGAGATTTGCATCATACCATAACAGCATCTTGCAACACAAAAAGGCTACAGTAAACATCCTTACAAGACTATTCTCGTTGTTTTGTTTTTTTTTCTATTGCAGGGACGAAAAAATAAAACAGAGCAGAAATCTACACTTTAGCAAAAACAATAAACTATCAGGAGACAATACTGTTTGCAATATTCTTTCTTTTAATTAAATAATTATTTGTTAACGTGTGCTGACAAACTCTGCACAGGTAATATAGCGTATATGAATATTATCCAATAATAATATCAACAATTATCTGGTTTAAACTTTGCTTTTTTTTTCCCCCAACCACGTCTGAATTACAAAATAAAAAAAGAAAAAAGAAACACTTTTTTACGCATTACTACATGCATTTCACGTACATTCTTACATTTCTTGCAGAAACAGATTGATAAAGATGATCCCTTGTTTGTTTTCATTTGTTTATATCGTTTACAAAATCCTGGCTGGTTTTGATATCGAAATTTTAATCTACTAGCGTATATAGAGAAAACTAACCATGCGGAAAGTATAACTCACCAGGATTCAGACTCCCAGACAAAAAAAAAAGTTCAAACTTGGCTCAGTTTTCAATATCCCCGATCTTCATAGTACTCTGTTCTCCGTAATCTTGAAGATTTTTTTTTTTAATACTTGATTTTAAACTCTGGACAGCCTTTTTTTTTTTAATACTTTTCCACAACGGAAATTGATAAGATTTTAAAAACATGTGGATTAGTCTGTTACACTTCAGCGGTCCTTCATTACGCGATAGTACACATTTCCCCCGGTAGCGGTCTTCCCGGTTGTCTGTCCAGCGTTTGGTGAATTAAGGGGGGGGCTATGAGTGATTTGCTAAGTTTGGGACTGGCTCGGTCATAAGTTGGTATAGAGACGAGTGGGGTCGAATGAGGGTGAGATGCAACTAAAGTAGACAAAAGGGGGGGGACTGACACCGAGCCTAGGAACTAATGAAAATTTGTACAAGGTTAGCTCATAAATGCAGAAATGTGTGGAGTCCGTCCAGAGCTAGTAATTTGCTTTGTCTATGGAAATAGATGTGGGAGAAAGTAGGGCCATCGCCCCCCCAGATGTTTGTATTGAAAGGTTTACCTGTGCTGCCGTGACAAACAGTGTGTGGACTAAAGTCTTACTGGGTACAACTGATCAGGACAATGGCCTTTGAATTCCGGACCATTCCCGATAATCTTTATCTGTTTTCAATTACCAACTGGAAATAAAAAAAAACGCCATTTCAACTTTTGTGGGGTTCAATGTGGAGGGTCGCTGGGTCGACTACACACCAGTAATAAAAATTCAAAGGTCTTTCCCACAGCATCCCACCATTATTGTGGTGATTTTTGGGTGGAATTTTATGCATGATGTGGATCATAAGATAGTCATCTGACTTTAAGATCTGTGGATTGTTTCCTCCCCTTCTCCTGGGACGTTAGCTGGGTTTTTGGCTCCTTAACAAAATTTCTAAAAAACATCGCTATTAAGTAAACACACACCATTCTTGCGACAGATTGGGAAAAGAAAGTAAACATATTGGTTGTCCTGCGGCTATCCCATAAATCCTCCAAATTCCGAAATTACTCAAGAGCTTTGGAAAATTGTTTTTAACAAACCAATTTCATACCGAGTTGAAATTCCGTTTGTAACATTCTTCACTGGTCGAAGGTTATAGTGGATTCAACTGCACTGCACTAGTCGGAGGGGAACGTCCGATCCAAAAATATAAACTTAAGGTGATTATGGTTATATTTGATCGGATATAATTACCCAAATGCTGTTCTCATCCTTCATTACGCGATAGTACACATTTCCCCCGGTAGCGGTCTTCGCTGTCGATTGCCCGGACAGTGAGGAATCACAGGGTCTTTCGCTTTGGTTTTTGGTCTTGGGTGGAGCACTACGCTATGCGAGTTATATTGTGTTATTTTTGGTGGATTTATGCATGCTTTGATAATTTTGTAGTATAAATTGATATAAGTTTTCGGTTTATTGATAATTCATCAAAAAGGCCACGGCAAATGTGAAATAAAGGGAAGTAGTGTGGGGACTTTGATATTTGGAAAAAAACCCCTAGAAGCACAGTCCCTCCCCGAAATCCAGCGCAAGCGGCACAAACCGTACACCAAAGGGCCCGTATTACAGTGTCATGGGTGGGTTACAAGGGGAAACACACGGGGAAAAACGGATAAAAAACCACAAAGGGAGGGAGGAACGGCTTAGGGGGAATCGTGATGCAGGGCAAAGCGTTACATCAAAACAATATTACACAATAACAAACCACTTAAGAGCAGCGGTGTAAACGATCGCTAACTATTCAATTTTTTAATAAAACATAAACATGGGGACATACCCACCCTTTACCTTTGGGCGATTGCGCATGTTTGATAACGTTTTATTGGTACGATCAATGAGTTTTATTAGGTAAACACATCTTTAACTATAATTGAACTGTGTGGGGTTCTTGTGATGGTGGTGCGCTGTCGATTGCCCGGACAGTGAGGAATCACAGGGTCTTTCGCTTTGGTTTTTGGTCTTGGGTGGAGCACTACGCTATGCGAGTTATATTGTGTTATTTTTGGTGGATTTATGCATGCTTTGATAATTTTGTAGTATAAATTGATATAAGTTTTCTGTTTTCTTTTTTGTGTGCGATTGTTCATAAGGTGGCTTTATCGCTCTCCCTGCTTTTGGTGGTTGGCTGCCTTCAATAATCTCTACAATAAAACTACTGAATTCGCCACCATTAATACCATCTATGTGAACCCTTGTATTAAATATTGTTGAATTCGCTACCATTAAATACTCCCTATTTGAATATAGTGCTTTGAAATTGTTTTTAACCTGTTTGACTCAATCTGGTGTTGTGTTAGTTTCATCTATGGTCGAGGTTTATAGTGATCACTGCACTGTAGTCGAGACTACGTCATCTTAAGTTTAAAACTTAAGGACAGTTATATTAGGATCGAGAGTTCCTTTAGAGGGGAGCAGGGCAAATACCACAAATGAAGCAGGAAGGACAACCCAAAAAAAAACACAAGCCACAAGGTTTATGATAATTCAACCATCAAAAAGGCATAAAATAATCCAGCAATGAATTGAGACAGGAGCGAGGTACGAGTACTCGTACTACGAAAAAGGATAAATACCAGTCCCAGTCCTCCTTATCCAGGTCGCAGTCTTGTCACACCGTACACAAATGCCCTCTCTGTATTCCAGTTTATGGTTTGGGTTAGGAAGGCCAGGCACCGGACAGCTATACGATAAAACACAATAGGGAGAGTGGAGCGCTAGGAATGGGCAGGCAGCGTACATCAAATCCTACAATATTAAAACACACAATAGCAGGGTTAACGATAGCTACACTAAATCATATTTTTTTTAAAAAAAGCCAACCACTTACCTTTGGCAAGGGAGCGGCGGGATCAATCCAAGCCAACTCCCTCTGGCAACACCGTATAGCCTCTCTGCAGCGCTGGAGTCCCGGAGCAGCCCCTCTTATCCTCCGCCTCGGCGCTGCAGACGCTCCGCTGCCAATAAAGCGCTCTCTACAGCTAAAAGTAGATAGACCAAATAACACTGCCACTGTTCGCCGGTCCGTACCGCTCTGGTCTTTACTGTGCCTCTCACAGTCTTCCCCGGTTGTCTCTAAAAATCAAGCCTTTTAAACTAAAATGCCAATAGGCGATCATTAGGTCCAGGTGCAGGCAGTTCTCTACCATTACTTTGCAGGGCGTGCACGTAAACAAAAGAAAAACAAATCCGCTGTGATTACAAAAATAAATAAAAGTGCATACGAACACATTTAGTGACAACTCAAGTGTACACAATCATTAATACAAACAATGAGAACAAATCAATAATTGGTGCAAACGATCAGAAAGAGAGAATTAGGTAATCTGAGCCCTGCAACAGTTCCCATGTTATAAAGAGGTTCTGTTTCAAACTGTACCGACCCTTGTACTTTCATTTATTTGTAGGGTTCTTGTGTGGGGATTTTAGTCTTAAATTTCATTCTTGGGCGCTCCTCTCTCCTATGTACTAAACGGTGGTTGGGTAGTCCAGTATATCCATAGGGTGACGCTACATATAGGAACAGTACATTGAGCGCAACCAGCTTCCCCTAGTTACTGATGATCAACGTGAAATGCCTGATTGATAGGCATTAGTGTTTTAGCGGATTGATTCATAAAAAAAAAACTTTTAAACACGCCTTCAGCCTGTTCAAGAAAGGGGGGGGGGGTAGGTGATTTTAGACGCAGACGGGGAGAGCAGCGAACAGGGGACGCGGAGAGCAAGCGCAGCGAACAAACAGGGGACGCGGAGAGCAAGCGCAGCGAACAGGGGACGCGGAGAGCAAGCGCAGCGAACAGGGGAGAGCAAGCGCAGCGAACAAAGGACGCGGAGAGCAAGCGCAGCGAACAGGACGGGAGAGCAAGCGCAGCGAACAAAGGAGAGCAAGCGCGCGCAGCGAACAGGGGAGCAGAGCAAGCGCAGCGAACAGGGGACGCGGAGAGCAAGCGCAGCGAACAGGGGACGCGGAGAGCAAGCGCAGCGAACAGGGGACGCGGAGAGCAAGCGCAGCGAACAGGGGACGCGGAGAGCAAGCAGAGCCAACGGACTGGAGGAAGAACTTTAGCCGGGTGGACGGAACGAGAGAGTGCGGCGTGAGAAGCGCATAGACGGCACTGTTTTCTTGCAGCCAGGCGGTGACGAGGTGAAGCAGTCAGAGAGCTACACGGGTCCTGTGGTGCGTTGCAGTTGAAGCTGATGAGAGTGGGGGGAAGCAGTGTGGCAATTCCCCTGTTAAAGCTAAGTTTCCTATTAGGATTCCTCCTTTTTCTTAATTTGAAGACCTGATGTATTGCTTTTCTTCTCTTGGATAAACACCGACTTCATTCGTTGTAGTCTGTTTCTGTACTGTATATTATAAATCTGATCTTCTTATGAAGCAGCATATTGGAATACGTCACCTGAACTGATGAAATATTACTTGCACTATTGTATTATCTGAATAGTTTTAGCTAACCGTTTTTTTAATCTCAGAATGATTTTCCTTTGTTTTTAAACTCCCTTTTACTGCTGCTGTATACTGGTTTAACCACTAGGGGGCTTTTATAATATGACCAAGATATTGGCTTTTGCTGCTTTTTCTTCTTTGATGATCCGGTGGTAGCGGTGGCCTGACCTGGACTATATAGACAGACTCAAGGAATTGGAAAGTGTGGTCTTAGAACGGGACTGGCGATTGAAACCTGGACCTGAGCTGGAAGTGAACTGTTGGGTTTAGACTTGGAATACAGTATTTTTGCTTCTATTCTGTTCCCCTGTACCTATTTCACATGTGATAACCTGTTACTCAAATGGTGTACTGTTTGTCTGGTTTTAGAATTACCATTTGTTATCATAATAGAAATAAACATGTATATTTGCACAACTGTCTCTGCCCCCCTCTCTCTAGAAAGATCATGTGACAATCCTGCAGGTTTTTAGGCAGTCTGATGCGTTGTGTGCATTGTGTCTCATTACATTGAAACCATTACTCATCTTCTCACACACAGGAAACACAGTGACCATGGCTGGCGGTTTTCCCTTTGTGGAGGACAACTGCCAGAGTTTAAAATGCTTTCCTATTCATTACACTGTGTCATGCTTGAAACTGGCAAGTGCTGAATTAATTGCAATATCATTTTAGTAAATGAATAATCAATATGGGGAGTAACTCTGTGTTTGAATTTTATATTGGCACAATATAAATCTTGTGATATGTAGGGGAGACCGGGGCTGGTTTTCACACTTCTTACTCTATTATTTTCCTCAATCTGGTCACACGCTGCGAGGTTCTGTTCCTCGCTATATTGAAGAATAACTCTTCACATACAAATTGATGTTTTTTATTTCAGCATAACTTTATTAAAATATGATATTTAGATTATTGAAAATGTGTCTGTCACCTGCCCCAGGTGTTGTCACAGCGTATGTTCTTGCTTTTACAGTAGACAATAATGCAACTTTTTTTAAAAAATAACATAGTTTCTACTGTGTACAATGACAGAAAAAAGTTGTGTTTTTACTTTTTATGTGAACATAAAAAATACAGACCTACATATATTTGAAATGTTGACCCATGCTACAAAATAATACCACAACCTCCACAGAACCAGAGGACAAACAGTAAATCATTGAAAGAAGCATTACAGGGTGAAATATCCCACATTTCTGTATAAAAAAAAGTAGAAAGAAAAAATATAAGACTTCTTCCTATAGGATTTACATGTGACAACCAACCCCCAAAACTATGTGACAACCTGCCCCAACCAGACTTTACATGATAATTTAATTCTCTCAGTACTACTGGGAGAACCTACTGGTTTACACCAAAAGTTAGCCAGTATCCGGTTCTATTTAACATGGCCACCAGTTCAAACAAACTCCAATACTACTAAGAGTTATAACATAAATAACAAGATATGCATTTTTTTTACTTTAGGTATGAAAAAAATGAAATAGGTGCTAACTTTTGTTAGATGGAATTGACCTCAAATTACAAGATGGTTGACTTCCAGACAACAGAACACACATTTCAGTGTTAGAATCACCTGCCTGCGCCATCTCATAGACTGGTGATTTGGCAAAGGCTGGGGAACCAGCAAGGATGGGTCTTCACTGGAAGTGTGAAATAGGGCATTGTGAGTTGTTGTGTTGGAATTACTTTTGGAAAGAAGGAGGATTCAGAAGGGGTTGAAGGAATACTAACTGGAGCTTTTGACCACGGATTGCTTTGGACATCAGGACTTTACTGTTTTGTATTGGGACTGTGTTCTTTTTTTATCTTTTCTTTCACATATATTGGTACCTCCCTCTAATTCTGAACCACGCCTCATGTTGGCCCTGTACTGTGTATAGCTACCAGCTTACATTACAGCTAGTTTTGCTGCAGTGTTTTTTTATTCTCTTTCACTTTGCACTTGAGTCAGGCGGGTTGGCCCGAGGGGGGTGCTACCTGGAAGGAGAGGAAGAGAGGCGGTGATACAGCTATTGTCTTTGCCTGAAGCGAAGCAGTACCATGTGTGGGTAACTGAAGAAAATAACTCTTGACAATTGAAGCTAGACTTACTGGTCAGCAGTTTTACATCAAAGGTTTCTATGATGGCTGATCTTTTTAAGAAACTCCTTCTGGTACATGAAAGGGAGTACATGGTGAACTGTCTATTAATTCATGAAATCATAGAAATTAATGAAGACCTGGTAAAACAAGTGAGAGGGAGCAATAGCATAGAACCGTGTTTAGAGTTAGTAAGAAAGCCATACGTCTGGTAAAATGCTTACAGGCGAGTCTTCTAGTAATGATGAATGATCTTGGCAGGAAAGCAGGTGATCTGAAACTTCTCTGAACAGGTTTTTTGTTCAGACAAAGAGGGAGGTCACATTTAAATTAAAGCATTGCATAGCTAATAGGGGAATACTACATTCTGACTGTTCTTGATAGCCTGGATTTAAGTGAAAATAATTGGGTCTGTAATTGTACATCTATACATGAAATAAACCAGCCTCCCAAGTGGGATTTTTTTGATATTAGAAGGGAAGTATATTTTAAACCCAGGTTAGAATAATTCAACAGAGTAGGTGTTGTATATTAAAACACATCTCTCTGTATTGTATTCACTTGTATGCTGTATTAAGGAACTCCCTGGTGCCAAAAGAAAATAACATCAGTTCCAAAGTTCATCTCTCATATTTTGGAAATGTAGGGGAGGTAGATTCTGGGGTGCTGGCCAATTAGTCTTATAGAAACAGTTACTGGGTGTATTTGAAAATGTTATTCACTTGAAGGACATGAGCTTTCAAGATATATTCATGTTTAAGATTTAATTATGACTTGTGACCTAAAAAGAGAAGAAAAACTCTATAAAAACTGAGGTAAAACCCAAGTCAAGTGTCACTCAACTTGTTAACTACAAGCTTGCGTGATCCATGCTCTGATCAAGCTGACTATCTCTGATCAAGCTGATTGCTGTTTGGGTTGTATTCAGAAGTCTTTTCCTTTGGAGACAGTTCCTGTCCTTATATTATATTCTACACTTCCATATATGTTAGAAGGTAAGAACTATTTTAAATGTACAGTACTGTGCAAAAGTTTTAGGCAGGTGTGAAAAAATGCTGTAAAGTAAGAATGCTTTCAAAAATAGACATGTTAATAGATTATATTTATCAATTAACTAAATGCAAAGTGAGTGAACAGAAGAAAAATCTAAATCAAATCCATATTTGGTGTGACCACAGCAATCAATTCTTCTAGGTACACTTGCACAAAGTCAGGGATTTTGTAGGTATATAGTCAGGTGTATGATTAAACAATTATACCAAACAGGTGCTACTGATCATCACTTCAATATGTAGGTTGAAACACAATTGTTAACTGAAACAGAAACAGCTGTGTAGGAGGAATAAAACTGGGTGAGGAACAGCCAAACTCAGCTAACAAGGTAAGGTTGCTGAAGACAGTTTACTTTCAAAAGTCATACACCATGGCAAGACAGAGCACAGCAACAAGACACAAAGTAGTTATACTTCATCAGCAAGGTCTCTCCCAGGCAGACAGGGGTTTCCAGATGTTCTGTCCAAGCTCTTTTGAAGAAGCACAAAGAAACGGGCAACGTTGAGGACAGTAGACGCAGTGGTCGGCCAAGGATACTTACTGCAGCAGATGAAAGACACATCATGCTTACTTCCCTTCGCAATCGGAAGATGTCCAGCAATGCCATCAGCTCAGAATTGGCAGAAAACAGTGGGACCCTGGTACACCCATCTACTGTCTGGAGAAGTCTGGTCAGAAGTGGCCTTCATGGAAGACTTGCAGCCAAAAAGCCATACCTCCGACGTGGAAACAAGGCCAAGCGACTCAATTATGCACGAAAACGCAGGAACTGGGGTGCAGAAAAATGGCAGCAGGTGCTCTGGACTGATGAGTCAAAATTTGAAATATTTGGCTGTAGCAGAAGGCAGTTTGTTCACCGAAGAGCTGGAGAGCGGTATACGAATGAGTGTCTGCAGGCAACAGTGAAGCATGGTGAAGGTTCCTTGCAAGTTTGGGACTACATTTCTGCAAATGGAGTTGGGGATTTGGTCAGAATTTATGGTCTCCTCATGCTGAGAAGTATAGGCAGATACTTTTCCATCATGCAATACCATCAGGGAGGCATCTGATTGGCCCCAAATTTATTCTGCAGCATGACAACGACCCCAAACATACAGCGAAAGTCATTAAGAACTATCTTTAGCGTAAAGAAGAACAAGGAGTCCTGGAAGTGATGGTATGGCCCCCACAGAGCCCTGATCTCAACATCATCGAGTCTGTCTGGGATTACATGAAAAGAGAGAAGCAACTGAGGCTGCCTAAATCCACAGAAGAACTGTGGTTAGTTCTCCAAGATGTTTGGGCCAACCTACCTGCCAAGTTCCTTCAAAAACTGTGTGCAAGTGTACCTAGAAGAATTGATGCTGTTTTGAAGGCAAAGGGTGGTCACACCAAATATTGATTTGATGTAGATTTTTCTTCTGTTCACTCACTTTGCATTTTGTTAATTGATAAATATAAACTATTAACATGTCTATTTTTGAAAGCATTCTTACTTTACAGCATTTTTTCACACCTGCCTAAAGCTTTTGCACAGTACTGTATATCTCTTTTATGCATTGCTATAAGGTATAGGATTTAGCATTTAGCATATATTGGATGCATTAGCATTTAGCGGTGGGCGAGTTTAGCTTTATGCATACATAGCCTAGGGGAAAAACATGCTATAACCATAAAAGTATTGAAGTATTAACCCTTTGCGGTCCTATGTCGGACCAGGTCCGACATTACAATTTTCCCTTTCCTGTCTGATGTTGGACCCTGTCCACCATCATCAAAAAGACGTAAAGCAAAGGTCTCTAGTCCAATTTTTCTCCAGAAAAAGCAGAGAAAACCTTTCAATGATAGATTTTTTTCCCACATAGACTAGGGGGGTACGTGGTGTCTTTATCGTGTTGGTTGCACAAACAAAGGAGATAGCTGCTTCCGCATTCAGTGCTCAAAGAATATCAGACATTTGCAGAACTTTTTGAGATGTTATAGTAATAAAATAATGACTCGGATCACATTGAGGAGTTTGTCGATAAAATGAGTGATCAGGAGAAGATTTATCAGTGTGCACATCTATAAAGAGGTATGTGAACAGCGAACAAGGGGTGGGGCTTGGCTGGAGATGCATACTGAGTGTCCTTTTGTGATTCAGTGCCTTTTAAACCTGTTTTACTCTGAAAAAAACATTTTAAACAGCACGTGTAAAATAAACAGCGCATCTGAAAATAAAACCTGACGCAGCATGACAAGCGCTGAATAAATGAACCACTAAGGGTTAATGCTATTATACCTGTTAAGGCACTGGACCGCCCAGATTGCCTGACAGCAAGTACAGACAAATGGATTCAATAAACTTTTTTTCCTAAAATCAGCCTTGCTGGATGCATTTCTTTTTTATACTGGGAAACCCATTGTTGAAATCTTCAGGAGCTAAATCTAAGCGATCAGCCTTGATCTAGCAGGGGGAGATCTGTGCTGACTCTGCTGGCGTGTTCACAGTACTGCAGGAAGAGGGCGGCAGTCATCCAACAACCGCCTGTGAGTCATGGCAGTGACACGGGGAGGTGGGAACGTGGGTGTGTGGACTTTCCCCCTATCTGAATGGCTGAGAGGCGAGTCTTGGGAGATTGCTAGCCCTATATAAAAAATGCTCTGCTGTTTCATCAGGTCTGCCCTTTTAAACGCGCCGAAAGTGCGGAAGCGCTGGTCCACGACCGAGAACCAGTCGGAGAGAACGGAACGGAGGTTCAGAGCGAGACAGTGAGTGCGGGGAACCCTTGGGCAGACCCCTTAAAAGTATAGCTGAGCAGGCTAATTAGCTGGCAGCGTAGGACGGTGATCCGGGTCGCACGGGTAGAGACGACCATGATATTGCTGCAGAGTACAGCACCTTTTCTTTATAGTTTTGTTACTGTTTGATTTTCCCTGTATCTTTGTGCCTTCTATTTTGAATTATTGTTTCGAAGCACCTGCAAGGGCGTTGGTATTGTGTACCCTCGCTTGGTATGCCCGTGGTTCTGTTTACCATCGTTGGTAAATCAGACCACGGACCCACAGCGCCATCTGCGAGCTAAAAAGAAATAAGGCACCCTGCAAAATAAAACTGGGCACCTGTGTGGTGTTTTCAAGTACACCTGTCTGTCTCCTGGTCAGTGAATTACCCACAACCCTTCCACAACCTCATTCAGTGTTGATGTGATTTCCTGAGTCAAAGTCCCCTCTCTTTTTTGTGATGTCTGCAATCATTCCAAGTAGGTCAGAGTGCAGCTGCTCAAATATTGAGTTTAATTCATATTTTCAAATCTCTGAACTGTTTTGAAATGTCCGTCTCAAGATCATAGCTGACGGAGTTGATGTTTTCCCTATTAAAGTAAGTGAAGTGATGTCTATTCAGTTGATGTGTGCAGCAAGGCAATATATTTGCTCAAACAAAGGTTTGTACTGTTTAATAAAAATATATATATTTCTAATATTGAGCAGCCCAATACGTAAATAATTAGTTTCATGTGCAGAATAAAGACTAGCAGAAAAAAAACACCACAAGCCTTGAGTAGATGCTTCCATGCCACTTTTATTCTTAAACTACTAGTGCTGGACGATAATGACATTTTCTGTTATCGGCTGTAAATTATCATGATGATCGTTACTATTATTTGTTTATTTAGCAGACACCTTTATCCAAGACTAGGGTGTGTGAACTATGCATCAGCTGCAGAGTCACTTACAACAACGTCTCACCCGAAAGACAGAGCACAAGGAGGTTAAGTGCATCATATTGGGAAACAGATGATAATATGATTATCAATAATAATTTCTCAACGCAATAAAATAATCAATGCAAAAACACGATCGATAACATCACAATAATCAATTATTGTTTCAACACTAAACACTACCAGCGCTATTACAGGAGCTACTTCACTGTGAAATTCATATTGTATGAATCTCTCTACATTTCAGCTTGACTCTTCTGATGCTCTTCTACTCTGCTGCTTCTTTAACCTTTTGAGAAAGAAATAAATGCATCATTAAACAGTGAGCAAAAACACAACCACAGATTTCCTGTTGAGCCAGTAATGGAACACCTGAGACATGCTAGAACAACACAGGACACACTGCTTGATGCATATTCCTATTCATATATAGTTAATCATAGGAATGAAAAATATAAGCCTACATTTTGGATGTCAGCATAGCTGACGTATCATGTCCTGTTTTACAGTGCCGGCAAACTCCATGCTCATGCTCCCAAGTCCAGTCAGCTTTGATTAGACAGTGTAAAGAGCTCCCCAAATGATCAATGTCCAGTATGTGATTTAGCAGGTCTGTTTTAGGGGGTTGTGCACACCAGAGGTTTGTGCAGAGATCTGTGGAGTGGCCTCATTAACATATTATCTTGCGGGACTTTGCAAACTGTACACAGCATTTACACAACGCCTCGTATCCTATACTATATGCCCCAGACATTTGTTAAATAACTGCTGTCACTATAAAAAACTGAACATTATTGTTGGCTTGATAATTGACATTGTCTGCTAGACCTATCCGCCTTGCATTCACAAAACACTGTACATGACTCATGAATGTGTCTGTTACAAGTTTTGTATCATTAAGAGTCTTATTTTACTTCAAGGAACAACAGGACAGATTTCAATTTCAATAAATCAGAGTCATTATATGTTGGTAAAGTATAAAACATACATTGTTGTTTATAAATTATATTTCATTTGCAGTACTACCTTTGCTAATGATTTGAACTGTGTTACTGTTCCAGAGTTCACTCTTCATGCCAGCTTTGTTTGTTATTGTGTGACAGCCAAGTCCTTTTGTGTCACTACCTGACAGCAAAGACTATCCAGTCAGGCCTGGACCCTGTTCATAGTGTGCACCCTGAGGCACACCTCTGTTAGGTTACAGGTCACTTTATATAGTGTGCAGCACTACACTCAAGAATAGAGTTCGGAGATGTAAACTGTGTTTCTGGTACTCCTTTGAGGAATAAGTAATTGTTTAGATATCTCATATCATAAAACATGGTGGGGTAGTGAGACTGTAGCCCAGAAACGGACATCCCTACCACTGTGATTTCATCTATTACTTACCTTTCCCATATCACGGCTCTTAGTCCTGAGCTTGTTGACCTGGGATTCAGCGATATCAGCGCGCTCCTCACTCTCCTCAAGCTCGTGCTGCACCTTCCTGAATCTAGACAGGTGGGTGTTGACTTGTTCCTCCTGAAAGGCAAATACAATGAACAGGAACGTTTGGTGCCTATCAAATACATCAAGGGATTGCATTCAAATGAAAAGTAATGTGTTACTGTCAGTTCCTGTGACTGTGTATATCCACACAGACACTTTTATATGTCAGTTCGTTTGCATCACCAAAGCTATGGATCATGTTTTCTGTTTATAACACATTCTCAGGAGTGTACCCGAGCAATTGGAAACATAACCCGATGAGAACAATATGCACTAGCCAGTGGAAATGGACACTGAGTGGATCCATTTGAATTCAATTTCTGAAATTGAAATGAACCAGAAGGTAAAGCTGCCATTTTACATCTTGAATATGTTTTGACATGCAAATAAATAAAGTCCTAAAAAAAGGGAATCACACCTATCGTAAAAATGAAAAATGTTTTGGTATTATGCCTACTAGTAATCTATGCAGCTTGAGGCCGTGGTATATAGTAATCTAAACCATAGCACTGAAATAGTGAAATACATTTTGAATAGAGCTTTATCCCTGAATTTTCTACTATAGATAGTTGACTACAGTAAATATCTTGCTAATTTATTTTCAGTTTATGAACATTTTGTGCAATTTAGTGTTAATTCTGCTAAGCTTTGTACCACCAAATCTCCCGGCATGAAAAACTGCTTTAAAAAATCATTTAAAATTAACACCCATGTTTATAGATCCATTTGGTTGAAGTCTGCAGCCTGACGAAGTCTTTTATGCTAATTTAAAAAAAGCCACTTTGCATGCAATTACATCATCGGTTTAATTAGATCAAAATTCTAAGGGTATGTCTGCAAAGGTGTTAAGGGTAGTAATTCAAGAAAACAGCAATGTCCTAAAATAAAGGGCTATATCAAAACCAGAAAAGTGTCACTTACAGCTTCCTCAGCCTGTCTCTTGTAAGCCTTCACTTTCAGCTGCAGCTTATCAACCAGATCCTGGAGTCTGATGATATTCTTACTGTCCTCTTCTGCCTGCAGGCAAATAAAGAAATGAATAAATAAATAAATAAATAAATAAATAATAACACATTATAAAATGAGTAATAATGTAATGCTGAGACTTCATTAAAACTTTCAGAAACTGGTGTATTACCTGGTAGGTGAGCTCCTTGGCTCTTCTTTCATATTTCCGGACTCCTTTAACTGACTCAGCACTACGTCTTTGCTCAGCTTCAAGCTCATTTTCCAGCTCGCGCACCTGGAAATTATTGCAAATATTAAACCCAGTTCAGTTCCTTGTACAAGGGAATTATTAGTCTGTATGTTCAGCTCACCCTGGCCTCCAGTTTCTGGAGCTGTTTCTTTCCACCCTTCATGGCCAGCTGCTCAGCCTCATCCAGACGGTGGGTCAGGTCCTTCACTGTCTGTTCCATGTTCTTCTTCATCCTCTCCAGGTGAGAGCTGGTGTCCTGTTCCTTCTTGAGCTCCTCTGCCATCATGGCAGCCTGATAGGTGAAGAAAGTAGATGAATGGAAGGGAGTGATTTAGAACTGTTGCAGCAGAAGGAGTGGGGGGGGGGGGGGGGGATTGTAAGGGATTCAGCCACTGGAGCTAAACTCAGTAGCTTGATGGAGGAGCTCTGACCCTGAACACTATAATCAGAAATGTATACCTTACACTGGTGTGTTGAATAGCTTGGGCACAATTGGTGAGGCAGACAGACATACAGACAGACACTGTGACTCACATCAGTAATAGATTTCTTGGCTTTTTCTTCTGCATTTCTTGCTTCCTGGATGGCATCCTCTACCTCACCTTGCAGCTGGGAAATGTCATTCTCAAGCTTCTTCTTGGTGTTGATAAGACTGGTATTCTGTCAAGGGAAAGGTTGTAAGTTGATGAAAACTGATCAATATAAAAAAGAACACGAATTTAGAAACTAGGTGGGAAACAAAATCTTCCAACCTGGGAGTGCAGCAGCTGCACACGCTCGCTTGCGTCAAGGAGCTCCTGTTCAGCCACTTTGCGGCCTCTCTCTGTCTGTTCCAGGGCAGCCCTCATCTCTTCAATTTCAGCCTGCATCAGGGTGTTCCTGCGTTCCACCATGGCGAGCTGTTCCTTCATGTCTTCCTGTCCTCGGAGAGCATCGTCAAGGTGCAGTTGGGCATCCTGGACAAAACACAGAAATCAATAAAATCATTAGGAACATTTCTAAGACAATGGAAGTGTGCTTCAATAGCTGCAATGACAGAAACAGTCCGCACCTTGAGTTGTCCTTGGACGTTCCTCAGTTGTTTCTGAGCTTCAGCTGCTTGGCGGTTGGAGTGACTGAGCTGAATTTCCATTTCATTCAGATCTCCCTCCATCTTCTTCTTCAATCTCAGGGCATCATTGCGGCTCCTAATTTCAGAGTCGAGAGTGCTCTGCATGTGGTCTATCACTCTCTGACTGTTTCTCTTCAGCTGTTCCAGCTCCTCGTCTTTCTCGGCGATCTTTCTGTCAACCTCAGACTTCACCTGGTTCAGCTCAAGCTGGACGCGAAGAATCTTTGACTCCTCATGCTCCAACGAGGCCTATAAAAAAAACAAGCATTGTAAAAGTTGTTATAAACATGCCTGTGCTTACATTACTCCAGTTGAAGGAAATGCATTGGATCAGCTACCCTAGCTTTTGTTATACATTTATATTGTTTTGCAATATCATACCTAAAAACATGACAGCATGCTGAAGTCATCACCTATTACACCAAATGAACCATATTTAATTTAAAATAATTGTACTTACACAAGGCTGCTCCTATACTAATGTGATGCACGGATATATTTAAATGTTCACCAACAGCATTGGTTCCTTGAAAAATATTTGTTGAACAGTAGCACATACAAATGATTGAAAAGGACAACAAGCACTTAACAAGCTACCTTTTCCTGATGGGTATTTGTTTTTTTAACGTTTCATACTCTGCTTTACCTTGCTTTTTTCCTGATTCACGACTTCAGTTTGTGTCTTATTTTGCGCATGCCTCTCACTGGTACAGGTTGAACTAGCTGTTCGTATGTGAAAATTCCTGTTTAAACATTTTCAGGCTTTGAATTCTTTAAAATAAAGCACCTTATAATATATATAAAAAAAAAAAGAATTGACAGTGCTCCCTCGCTATAACACAGGTCTCTGAGGGACACAATATGAGCTTTATAACCAAACAGCGTTATATATAGAAGCAAAAAATTAACCATTCATTTCAATGAATTAACAATGCATAAAGCATCATGCAATCAATGCTATATTTTTTATCCAAAAAAAGGTACCATTCCCACTTGTGGATCATTTTAATTAGCAGTTTTAAAACTATAAATAGCCTGGCTAAACGGCGGTCGGGAGTTCAGTTCGAAGCGACAGACAAGCAAACCAAGTGCGAGAAGGAGAGCGGGTCGGGAGAGGGGAAGAGGGAATGGGCTCGCCCCAGGTTTGGCTGCCGGAGCGGGGCTGAAGCGTCTTGTCTCCTGGAGAAAGCCACAGCTCCTCTCGCAGCAAAAAAGTAAATACATTAGGAAAGATAACAACATAATAGGCCTAATATTTATTTACTTACAAAACGAATGCTGAATTAATTACCAGGTTATCACGAAACACCTTTTTCGAACACTTGAAAATTGCCATTTTTGATAGACAAATCAAAATTGTAGACCTCATGTGGACATGCAGACCCGAATCACTGCTTATAAAACATCAGACTGTCTGCCATACATTTGGAAAATACAGTAACTAATAGGTGTCAGGACACCTTTCTAAATGGATCTTTTAATGACACTATTTCAGTTCTTTGACTAAACAGTCATGCAGCACATTTCTACATGTGTTTCTTTTGATTGTAAAGTATAGAGTAATGAAAATGAGAGAGAATATGCACACAATGGAGATGAGAAGGTGTGTGTTTTTAAGGAATTACCTCTGCTTCCTCCAGGGCGGTTTGGATTTCTGACTTTTCCGTTTCAATCTGCTTCTTTGACTTCTCCAGCTCATGAATAACCTTCCCACCCTCACCAATCTGTTCAGTCAGATCAGAGATCTCCTCTACAAGATGGAGAAGATGAAGATTGCTGTTAATATTAGAGTCCATGATTTAACTGGGTGGTTTGAATATATAATATCAGATTGATTGCAGGTTCTGAGCACATCAGAGCGCTTTAAAACATATCATGTGTTGATCTGATGAGGAAACTGATCCTGCTCTGTTCCATTGTCCATAGGTCTTGCCAGCCGATCTTGCGTTGTTCCACACTCTCCCATCTCATCCATTCTCCCCGCTTGGCCTGGAAAACTGCCTTTACACTCCTGTTCCTCTCCTCCTGCTTTTGCACCTCGTTGACTACCAGCTTCCTCCATTGAGCTGGGGTTGCCTTGAATCATATAATCTGTGACGATCGTGATAAAATACAGCCTCACACATAATGCTCCCTGCCTCATCGACCTATCCAGAGACCAGTCTGTGAGGCCGTTTGTATCCTTCTCTTTCATTGAGTGGTGTCCCTGATTTTACTTGCTGGGGCAGGGACCTTGTTAGATGTAATGCAAGATATGTTTTAATAAGTCAAGGCAAATACCCTGTGGCATGCAATTCAAGGAGGCTTACGCTGTAAATTCTTGTTCTCCCGTTTAAGGGTTTCCAGGTGGTCCAAAGCTTCTTCATAGGAGTTCTTCATTTTGAAAAGCTCAGTGCTGAGAGAGCGAGTCTCTTTCAGTGCAGCCTCCAGCTCTGCCTGGCCTTCTTCAAATTTCTGCTTCCAGTCAGCTAGAACCTGAATGAATATATGTGTCATTAATATACATCAATAGGTTTCTATTAATATTCATAGTAGCTGATTGATCTCAGAACTTTGTCAAGTTGGGTCTTAAAGGATCCAAGTGATTCTGCCTCAACAACATAACTAGACAGTCCATGCCATACCCTCACCACTCTCTGTCTGAAGAAATGTCTCCTTCTCTTTGTTGTAGGAATTTCGTAATATATATATTAGAACAACTATTTCTTTTTAAATGTTATTTTCTACAACAGAAAACTGAGAAGATGGGTGGAGAGTTTGAGTCAGTAATGCAATATGGGCCTCTTTATGAATCAAAGCAATGTGTTTGTGCTGCTTTGGTTGTATTGCCTATACAGAATAGATCATGCCACGTTTGCAAAAATTAGAGGAAGGAAGGGTCATAAATGATGTCGCTACAAGGGCATGTGTTGAAAGTTAAAAAACTGCATTGATCTGGCTGTAGTTGATCAGCTGATCTGGCTGTAGCCCCATGAATTTAAAATTCATTTAAAATTATTATTTCTATACGAATAAACATATATTTGACTTGAATAATTTTGTTTATCAGTTCTATTTTTCCCTACAGTGTTCTGAGTCTCTTTCTGTTTCTTTTCTAACTCCACTGGTCGTCGTTACTGTACCGTGCTTAAAGTATTGGTTCAGGTTAACTGTCAACCCCTTTTAATTCAGCAGACTAATTCAGCTGTGGGATTGCAATATCTTCTCCTTATATAGCTGTCTTTGTAATAAACATATCTCAGGTACCTTGTCGAAGTTTCTCTGCTTCTTGTCGAGAGCAGAGGCTTGTGCATTTGCTCTTTCTACATCAACCATGAGATCTTCAACTTCACCCTGGAGTCTCAGTTTTGTTTTTTCCAGAGAGGCACACTTTGAGTTCACAGCCTCAATGTGCTCCTCAGCATCTTGAAGGCGCTGTGCTAGCTTTTTCCTGGGAAAAGTTTTCAAGTAAGAAAGGGTTAAAGAATGAAAGAATTTAAAAGAAATATAAAGCTGTAAGTTAACTATGATTATTTACTTTGCTTCTTCAAGCTCCTCAGTGCGCTGGATAGCATCAGTTTCGTATTTTGATCTCCACTGAGCCACCTCACTGTTAGCCTTGGACATTGCACGCTGCAGCTCAGCCTTGGCTTCCTGCTCCTCCTCAAATTGCTCCCGAAGCAGGTCACAGTCATGGCGGGCAGATTGCACACCATGAGCCAGGGCAGTCTTGGCCTTTAAAGAATGACGGGAATGTTAAGAATTAAATTTAGAAACAATGCAAATCACTGTATATGAAGAGGAAGGTGGCATGTATTACTTTTGTTTCTTCCTCTATTTGCCTCTTGAGCTCCTCAATTTGCTGCATGAAAGCCTGCTTTCCTCTTGTGAGCTGAGAAATTAAAGATTCTTTCTCATCCAGTTGGCGAGCGAATTCACCTGAAGCGACAATATTCATAGCTATTTAAAAACAATCCTTCCTTTACAACACGTAGAATAACATCATGCAGCAACTGCAGTAAAAGCATACCATTCTCCGTCAGGAGACGGGCTCTTTGAGTACTGATGTCATTGATCTGACGGATATTCTCATCGTTCTTCGTCTTAATTTCACTATATTGGTCCTCCAGAGAACGACACATCTTTTCCAGGTTTGCCTTTGATTACAAGTTGAAAAACATTAGTGTACAAGAACGTAATTCTTTATTGTATATTGAGAGGACAAACTTGTGCTGTTTACCTTGGATTTGGCTACAGATTCCATGTTGCTGGAGAGATCATCAAGTTCCATTTTATATTCACTCTTTTCCTTCTCGAGCTTCTGTTTCACACGCTGGAGGTTGTCGATCTGTTCTCCCAGTTCAGCCACGCTGTCGGCTTGCTTTTTGCGAAGAGCAGCGGCAGTAGCTTCATGCTGCAGAGTGGACTCCTCTAGATCACGCCTGAGCTTCTGAAACTCAGCTTCACGTTTCTTGTTCATTTCAATCTGAGCTGAAGTTGCACCACCGGCTTCCTCAAGCCTTTCACTGATCTCTTCAAGTTCCCTGGAAAGATCAGCTCTTTGCTTTTCAATCTTTGCCCGAGACGCTCGTTCGGCCTCGATTTCTTCTTCAAGTTCTTCAATGCGGGCCTAGAAAATGTAAAATTGAACAGTTGAAATTAAACATTTATAATCATTTCTCATCTGTGAATTGAAAGATTTTGATTTCCACACAATACCTGAAGCTCCTTAATCTTCTTTTGAAGTTGAACACCCAAAGCTTGTTCATCTTCAATTTTGCTCAGCAGTTGACTTGTTTCAAAGTCCTTCCTGAAAAGTTTAAATATATATATATATATATATATATATATATATATATATATATATATATATATATATATATACATAGTTCTTTTTTTAAATAGCCAAAGTTTCTTTAAGATATACATTTCACACAATACAATCTTACTTTTTTATCTTCTCATCTGATTGCTGCTTGTCGTTCTCCAGATCCATTATGGATTCCTGGGCTAGTTTCAGATCTCCCTCAAGCTTTCTCTTGGCTCTCTCAAGGTCCATACGGAGTTTCTTTTCTTGCTCCAATGAACCTTCAAGCTAAATGAAAGAAATAGCTATATTATATTAATATATTTCATTAAGTTAAACCCCATTGAGAGTCTGCATCGTAGGCTTCACTCACATCGTCCACTTGTTGTTCCAGCTTAGTCTTTGCTTTGGTCAGAGTGTTGACTTTGTCCTCCTCTGCTTGCAGGTCATCAAGGGTCTGTTGGTGTGCCTCTTGGAGGGCTTTCTTTTCCTTGGTTAATTTTGCAATGCTTTCATCCTGAGTAGCCATTTCTTCAGTAAGGTTTTTAACCTACATAAAAGGTTTAGAAGCAAAACAAATTCATGCAATTTTCTGATCAGTTTTTTAAAATAAATGATTGTATGTCATTTGCTAAAATCCTCACCTTATTTTCTGTGGCATGCTTCTCCTTCTCCACTTTGGCCAATGTAAGCTCCAGGTCATCAATGTCCTTCTTGAGCTCACTGCACTCGTCTTCCAGTTTCCTCTTCTTGGCAGTCAGCTCAGCATTCATTTCCTCCTCGTCTTCCAGTCTCTCAGTAATCTCTTTAACTTTAGCCTCAAGCTGGATTTTGCTTTTGATAAGCCCCTCACATCTTTCTTCAGCATCAGAGCGAACTTCAGCTTCCTGTTAAGACATTGTGAAAGTATTGTTATCAACAAATGTAGATATGAATGTATAATGTATTTAGTTTAGCACATTTGCATGATATTGATGATACTTGAAAGAATTAGTAACAGGGAATTTATTTGTGGTGCTTTCATCCCTAGCAATCTCCTGAGATACCACAGTTAAAATGAGCCCTTCCCCACTTCCAAAAATGAAATTCAGTTCCGTATTTTAAATACTGAGCCACTGCATGGCACTAATAATGGGATCTTGCTGATGCAAACATTGCCACCCATTTAATAGCAGGCAACTGTAACATAAGCCAATGTATTAAATCCACAGAGAGCTTTGATAAGAGATCGGGATTCACTTTCTCAACAACTGAACTGTGCTTTCTACTATGTTTTCTCACCCCTTCACTGGCTTCTTTCCTGTCAATAACCAATCAGCTGCTTCCCCTATTGACTGACATGCTTTCAGCCAGTAACTTGCTTTGACCCAGAAGACACTTGAGGTGAAATGACCCAGGAAGTGCAAACAGATAACCCGAGAATAAGGCTTAGAAACTGAGAGCTTCCAGTTTCATGTTTTAAATAGAAAATACCTGTGTGCTATAACGTGTTTTTCTCAGACTGCACATTTGCGGCCTGTGTTGCTAATGTAAGTGCTTGAATTCCTTTAAGAGAAGGTGTATAAAATAGTTAATAAAGTTCAGTTACCCTGACTTCACTTAACTGAGTAACTCTTGCTTTATTCAATACTGTACGATGGGGCCCTTTGTGCCTTAATACTACCTATGGTTCTCCACACTCTTCAAATAGCAGACTTCTGTCCATCAATTGTACTTATTTAGTCCATAAGAAGACACTTTTAAATCTAGTGCATCAATCATTCCTCTAGGCTGTGACTAAATGAAACATTGAAAGTAACATCATATAAGTGGACTAAAAAGCCATAGTACAAAACAGACTCGTACAGACTGGACTTGAAGCAGCAGGTCATTCTTTTCCTGCATCACAGAATTCATTTTCTCCTCAAGCTCCTTTCGTTTTGCTTCTGCTTTGGTCAGATTTTCTTTGCACTTTTCGAATTCTTCTTTCATGTTGGCCATTTCCTTTTCAGACTCGGCGCTCTTCAGCAGCGGCTTGATCTTGAAGTAGAGCTTCATCCATGGCCAGTGTTTCACATTCATGAATGAGCGAACGTTGTATTGGATGGGGAAAATGGACTCCCTATAATACAAGAACAAGGTAATAACTTCAGTTCTAGACGACTTCTAGAATTATTTTACATAAGTGCAAATGCTGACTAAATATTACATGCAATATGAATAATACAATGCATCATATGACTACTACATAAGCTGGGCTGATTTTTGACTCTATTAAGAACAAGGGGTGCTGTACTCATGATATATATTAATACCTGTTAAGCCCTACTTGCAGTCATATTACGTAGTTGCATTGATCTGGGGGTTTATTTATTTATTTAATTTTATTATTATCTCTTGAAGTGGTGTGGGATTCAGTACTGTTCTAAATGTTTAACAATTTCATCAGTAACTCAAATATATCAAACAGTTGCAATTCTTCAGAGGTTATAGTATTTCTTCATTCACCTCCTTTCCATCATCTTTTGGAATTCCCTTCTCATCAGAAACCCACGACATTGAGCCTGAGTTCTAGTGATGAGTGCGGCCAATTTTTCATCTCGCATCTCCTCAAGTACACCCAGCAAACCAGCTTTAAAGAACACCTGCATTCAAGAGAGTCACAGTAAAATATGGTTTTGTCTTAGCATGGCGCAACATTCAATTAAGAGACGGGAGTTCACTTAATCATATAATAAACAAAGAGTCTCTGTCTTCAACATGATTGACTTTCATAAGTGTAATGTGCTTTACAATGATGTTGAAATTAGTGCTGGGACAAATATCCGAATTAATATTTTTTGACATGTATTCGGATACAAAAATCAGATGTTCGTATTCTCTACAAATGACAAAAAAAACCTTGCACTTAGCCTCACCAAAATTTTTGTTTATATATTTTTTTAATTTAGTCGTTGCCAATTATTTTTGTTATTTTCTCCCAATGTGAAATGCCCAATTATTATCTAGGCTCAGCTCACCGCTACCATCCCTGCGCTGACTCGAGAGTGGCGAAGACGAACACATGCTGTCCTCTGAAATGTGTGCCGTCAGCCTCCTGCTTCTTTATACACTGCGGATTCACCATGCAGCTGCCCAGGATCTACAGCGTGGGAAGACACAACGCAGCTCCTGGGTGGATAACAGGCAAGCCTGCAGGCGCCCGGCCAGACTACAGAGGGTGCCGGTGTGCGGTGACCCGAGGACACCCTGGCCAAACTAGACCTCCCGACCCCCGGCAACGCTCAGCCAATTGAGCGCTGCCTCCTGTGACTCCCATCCATGGTCGGCTGTGGAATACCCCAGACTCGAACCGGCAATGTCCAGGCTATAGGGCACATCCTGCTCTCTCGCAGAGCGCCTCTACTGGATGCACCACTTGGGATGTGTACTCTACTCTATCTCCTCTCGTTTATAATGTTTGTAACATAAGAAAGGTTACAAACTAGATGAGGCCATCATCTTTCTCGTTTGGTTGTTAGTAGCTTATTGATCCCAGAATCTCATCAAGCATCTTCTTGAAGGATCCCAGGGTGTCAGCTTCAACAACATTACTGGGGAGTTAGTTCCAGACTCCCACCATTCTCTGTGTAAAAAAAGTGCCTCCTATTTTTTGAACTCCTCCTGTTCACTGAACCCTTCTGCACACATAATTTGGAATCCCTTTTGTAGCATGTGTCAGAGAATCAAGACCCAGCTAAATTCTACTCATGTATTTGGCAGGGATGGAATTAACCCCAACCTTGCCAAACTAAAATACAAAATAAACAATCTTTATTTACAGACACAAACACACTATTTACATGCGCAGGGCTTCAACCATGTTACACTATGGAACACTATTCTCAAGATGATGCTAAATGTGAAGACATATTATGTATACTAACCTTGGTGTGGCCAAATTTATACTCCTCGTGATTCACATCAATTGATCCCAGAAGCTTCTCTGATGCTTTCTTGTTGTCCATGAACTGACCCTCAGGGATAACACTTGCATTTAACACTTTGTATCTGTGTCAAAAATAAGAACATACATGTGATTATACACTTTTAATAGCTGCAAAGAGAAATATAAAATAAAGAAAAAACATTATTGAGAGGGTAAACTCAGTGGTGTTGATACCTTTGCTTGAAGTCACCATACAAGATTCTGCTTGGGAATCCCTTTCTGCAAATTCTGATACCTTCTAACACACCATTGCATCTCAGCTGGTGGATAACCAAGAAGTTTTCCATTAAACCTGAAATTACAATTAGAAGTGTGTCACAAACTTATTTTAAAATCATGATACCTGTCACAAACATACATGATCATATTATAATTACCTGGAGTCTTTGACTCGTTGGGAATTATGCAACGCACAAAGTGTGGATGGGTGCTTCTTAAGTTGGTCATCAGTTTGTTCAAGTTCTCCTGTGGAGTGACAGATATATGATACATTTAGCATTTCTAATTTACAGACTAGTACAGACTTTAAATGGTGGGAGGAACATAAATAAACTGGCCAGACTGCAAAAGAAATCAAAAACACATACTCTGAAAAGAGCTGACACCGTCTGGAAGGAGCCACCCTTCTTCTTCTTTCCACCCCCCTTTGCAGCAGCAGCCTCTTTAAATACAAAGTATAATCTTCAGACTGATCAAATACAAATGAGTCCAAAACTATCTTTAATACTCCAAAATGGACACCAGTGAACATACAGTATAAGTGAAAGTGTTGCTGTAATAAAATTAGTCACACATAATGTGATTTCAAAGGTGAATGAATGTATGACATTTTTCCAGTACCTGCAGCTGGAAAAGCGGCATAAAGGTGGGCCAGGAGTTTCATGGATGATTTCTGGTACAGCCCCACTACAGTTTCGTTCAGGGGGTCCTTGTTCTTGTCTAGCCAGCCGGTGACGTTGTAGTCCACAGTGCCCGCATAGTGCACCAGGGAGAAGTGGGCCTCAGGTTTTCCTTTGACTGGTTTAGGTTTCTGGAAGGCGTTGCTCTTGCCAAGGTGCTGGTCGTACAGCTTGTTCTTGAAAGAAGTGTCTGAGGCCTTGGGGAACATGCACTCCTCTTCAAGGATGGAGAATATTCCCATAGGCTAGTGAAAATTAAGATTCAAGCATTAGAAAGAGAATAGCGAGAGACCAAGCATGGTGCAAAGGTTATTATGTTTTTACACACCTTTTCAATAAGCTCAATGCAAGCAGCCAAGTCCATGCCGAAGTCAATGAACTCCCAAACGATTCCTTCCTTCTTGTACTCTTCTTGTTCCAGTACAAACATGGTATGATTGAAGAACTGTTGCAGTTTTTCATTGGTGAAGTTGATGCACAGCTGCTCCAAGCTGTTGTACTAAATACATGTATGATATATATATATAAATATGAATATTAACAATAACAGTAATAAAACAAAGTAGTAAAGAATATATAAGCAGTATGACAAATTAAACTTACATCAAAGATCTCAAATCCTGCAATATCCAGGACTCCAATGTAGAATTGTCTTGTCTGCTTTGTAGCCAGCATCTCATTGATACGGACAACCATCCACAAGAACAGTTTCTCATAGACAGATTTAGACAGAGCGCCAACAGCGTGATTGACCTATTAAAAGATACAAGATTAATTGTTAAATGAGAATAATATGAAGTTGAATTGTGTGCAATGTGCATGGAGGTTGAGAGCAAACACATTACCTGGGGGACAGTCTGCCCCTTGGTCACAAACTCATTCCCCACTTTCACTCTCGGGTAGCACAAGGCTTTCAGCAAGTCAGCTGAGTTCAGTCCCAACAGATAGCTGACTTTATCAGCCACTGAAACCAAACACATAATCTTGATGTTAGTTCAATCTGGCAACATCTGGCAATCCTAGATGTTTAAATGGGTTCTTATTTATACAATATATACATGTGTTTTTCATTGCTGTTAGGCCATGTGTTTCTCAAACTCTTTTTAACTGTGATGTCAGCTAAAAGTTTTGTGGTGTAAATGTTGGGTTACAGGGCATTTCTAGAGAATCACACCTGTTCAGTAATCAATCAGGTTGTTTACATTCCAACTTTCTATTATTATTAATGAGTCATTTAGCAAATGCTTTTATCCAAAGTGACTTACAAGAGACCATGGTGAGAACTATGCATCACAACTACTGCTGCTGAAAAGTCACTTACAATAGGACCTACGTTTTACTCCTCATCCAAAGGCTTACCATATAAATTAATGTTCCATAAAGTACACAAAAAATGCAATAGCGATATCTTTCCCTCTCGGGTAGCACAAGGCTTTCAGCAAGTCGGACAAGTTTAGACCCACTTTATCAACCAGTGTAACAGAAGATATTTCCTGTACTTTGCGGTTTAGACCTAAATCCATTTTAATCTATAAATTGATGTAATAGTTATATATTATTGCATTGAAATGTGTAACAAATTATCTTAAACCAAATATGGTACATGTGTGAGCAGAAACAAGCATTCTTTAATACTGTGATCACAACAAAATAATTAATTAAATTGAATATTATGTTAATCACAAAATAATGCATATTGCGTTTACTGCTATATGAAAATTAACATGAATTAAATAGATATGATAAGATTATGAATTACAGCACACATATTGCCTGTGCTTGTAAATCAAAGTTACCTTCAGTGCCGTCTGGCTCAGCCTGCTCCTCACGTTGCTTCTGCTTGAACTTCATGTTACCATAGTGCATCACCGCACCAGTGATCTTGTAGATGCCCAATTTCTCTTCATTGGTGAACCCAAGAATGTCAATGGCAGACTGGATAATAAAAACAACATTAGGCACATATAAAAGGTAATGAAATCATTAAACAAAGCTAATCAATGAAACTTACATCTGTGGCATCCAACTCCTCCTTGTCGTCAATGCTGGCGACGGTGATCTGCCCTTGACTGATCATAGGGTAATCGTAGGGGTTGGTGGTAATGAGAAGCATGTCTGGAAGGAAGACAGCAACAAACAATTATTTCGAGACAGACAGATCAATCAGCCAGTTAACAGAGTGATTTAGTTTCACCTACCAATAAGTTCTGGTTTGTGGTTGGTCATGATCTGATAGAAGATATGGTAGCTCCTTTCTTCTTTCAGCTGAAATGTTACTCTGGATTTTTCCAGCAAGTCTGTGATGAATAAGTACAGTCAGCATTTTAAATGTCTAAAAATAAGACACAAATGTAAAGATATGTTACAGCAGAAAAAAAATAAACGTACAGGTCTCAATATCAGCGGAAGCCAGTTTTCCTGTTGCTCCGAAATGAATTCTGATAAATTTACCCTGAATGAAAATAAAAAGAAACCACGTCAGTATGCTAATGCACTGTTAATGGCTCCAGAAAGTCCAAGCATGCAGTAATGTAACGGAAACAAAAGCATTGTCACTTACAAAGCGAGACGAGTTGTCATTCCTCACAGTTTTGGCGTTACCAAAAGCCTCCAGCAGAGGGTTAGCTGAAATGATCTGATCCTCCAGGGTTCCCTATATAAGACACAATCCAAGAGTTAGTTAATGGAACTGGGACCCGTTGAATGTTCCGTACTATTTGATGTCATTGACAGAAGTTTCCAACCTGGACTTTTCCAGGAGCTGGCTCTTTCTTCTTCTCACCAGCCACTGCGATTGTCGCAAAGTACTGGATGACACGTTTGGTGTTCACAGTCTTTCCTGCACCAGATTCTCCACTGAATGCAAGAGAAAAACATGTTAAGATTATATTTCTGGGGAGGTTTATGTTTTAATAATTCTTGTAATTATACCCCATACTTACGTGATCAGGACTGACTGGTTTTCACGATCTGTAAAGGTAATTATTTTAAGAATTTGATTAAAGATGGTATCTGAATTATTATTTAGTTTAACTGAAGATAATGAGTAACAGATCCAATGTGGGGTCTCAGTAAGTCAATGTCTACATTTTAATTTATTTCCCCTGTCATGATGTTAGCATTTATAAAAGCAATGCTTTTCATAACATTTCATTTATGATATACGAGATCCATTACTTCACCAAAAGGCATGATATTTACTCCAGATAAAATCAGTTTGATTATGAAATACTTACCAGTAAGCATGAACTGATAGGCATTGTCAGAGACAGAGAAGATGTGTGGGGGAGCCTCCATACGCTTCTTGCCTCTGTATGCATTAACACAAACCTTGTCGTACACTGGAAGCCACTTGTATGGGTTCACAGTAACGCAAAACAGCCCAGAGTAAGTCTGAAATTGTAAAATGGAAAATTAAATACAGTTCATTCATAAGAATCTTTTGATTGTATTTATTTATTTTGTATGAACACTCTTACGTAGATCATCCATGCGGCATAACGCTCTTTGAGGTTATACAGCACAGTTGGTTCACTGAGGTGGGTCATCATGGCCATGTCCTCAATTTTATCATACTTGGGAGGGTTCATAGGGTAGACGTCATCTTCCTTAGCAGTGACGGTCTGAAATGCAAAAAAAGGACAAACTTAAATTCTGAGAAACAAAAACCTGTGTTTTTGAAAGGCAAGGGTTTGATACATCATACTTAGTTACAACAAAATTGGTTTAACTGTCTGTGTAAGTTTATATCCATTTATATGTGTTTCATGTCAAGATATTATAATTGCTGGTACTCAGAATATTGGGCTATATCCTCACTAATATGCAATTTGCATGTTTTTAAAATAAAATGTTAATGTTAGAAAACTACTTAAAAAAACAAAGGTTATCCAAAGCATTTATCTAGCATAAGGAAAGTGCATGCTACCCAAGTAATGTGAAAGAGCAGGCTACCCTGTTTCATGCAATGCAGTAGTAAATAACAGAAGTGTAAGCCATAAAAGATGATGTTTTACTCTAACGTGACTTACTTGTCCTTCCAAAGTTTTTACAGTGACTTTGCTACCTTCTTTACTCTGGATAACACCTTTCAAGTACATCTCTTTGGCATCTGCTACGTAGCACGCAGTTTTTGCATCAAAGGGTTTGCTTTGAGCCTCAATTCTTTCCCTCTCAGGTTTCCGGAGGTAGATGGCCGCCGGCCCGTATATCTCCATCTCTGCGTCCGTACTCATGATGACGGTTTACTGTGGGAATACAAAATGAAGACAGTTAGCTGAACATGTTGGTCATTATTCTATTATATCTGGACTGCAGAAATGCACAGTAATGTAAAACCCAGTGATCAGTGGCAAGCTGGTGTAACGAGTTCATTCAATTGTTTCAGTTTAAACCATGTGGTTCCATTCCTGGTGTAACACTGATACCCTCCTGCCAAGGCCAATAGATCTGATCTCAAACATGAAAAAATTTAACCAAAACCAATTAGTGCCGTACAGAAACCAGGACCAGAGGACAGGGTTGTAAATTAGACTTGTATGGAAAGGGCTATCTAGTCATGTTGTTGAGGCAGAATCACTTGGATCCTTTAAGACCCAAGTTGACAAAGTTCTGTGATCTGCTACTAGGATCCCAGTGAGCCTAGATGGGCCAAATGGCCTCCACTCATTTGTACATTTTACATTTTGTGGTATAGGACTGGAACAGGCCCACCAAGAGAAAGACCATGGTATTGTAATTTGATCCTCACAATTATCTTATTAATGATGTCATTCACAAGGCAGATTTTACAAATATTCCTTACCTTCCTTTACAGCAAACGTAGGAAGGTGGTGATTTTGATACTCCACAGCACTGCAAATAAAAATAATTAATTTATTCTTGCTCTTCTAATTTTTTTATCTTGCTCGTACTGGACTTCCCTAAGCATTTATTCAGTGCACTAATACTGACTCCCGGTCACTGTAGATAACTCTCAATAGAGGATCTCACTGGACTCCAGTAGACCACTGAAATGAAGACAACACAACACACCAGTGTTATGAAACCCAATTAAAACACATAAGTTTGTGTGAAATCTTTAGCACATGACCATAAAAAACAGTATTGATGTAGCATTATTAGTAGTATTGTTAGATATAACAATAATGTATTTATTTACAATCTCTAGTAAAGAAATTGATAACACAAATCCAATCCACAATGGGCTGACCTATCCTTACAAAGAACAATAAAGGAAATCATAACAAAAAATATGGTTGTTGAATTAGCAATTATGCAACATTGCATGTATTACCGGGAATATGTATATGTATTAAAATCTAATACTGGACCATTTAAAGGAATTACAGAATTCCATGTAAAGAAATTAATATATACAAAATTATATAGATACAGACACTTAAACCTAAAGCAACTTACCACTACTTGACACGCCTATCAGTGAGGGTGAAGGCTCTGCGCTTCTCATTTTATTAAGAACATTTTGCCAGCCCAGCAAAACTGGCCGCTCTATAAGGACATGAAACTTTACTCACTAAAGATACCCCCAACCCCCTCTGAAACTTTATTCCATTTACTATTTGCGTGTGTCCACAAGATTTGGCTAAAGGTTATGATGATAACACAATATTTCTTGAAGCTGATCCAGTTAAGTTTGTTATTTCATATGTTCTTCTATTTGTGCCTCATAGGCAGATCATATTGGGAGTTAGATGTTGTGCATTTAATGACTGAGGCCCCTATTGGGTTTATCAGATTAAACTAAATGCATCCAGTAAAAATGGATTGTAAAGAATAACTTACCAAAATTAACAGAACAGCCAGCATTGAACTTTTAATTCAATATTAAACACATTCACACACACACACACAATCACTCGAACATGATCATTCACATAGGAAACATACATGAGGAGGCAATTACTACTCATGAAGCTATATTTTTTATAATTCTAGAGATACTAGGGTTGCCTCCTTTCCATGGATCATCATGGGTTTGAGGAAGTCACCTCTTGTCACCTGCTATAGGAACTATAAGAAAGAGTTAACTTTTACATATGTTTGGCAACTTGGCCTCAGACTGTGTGTGAATGTGAGAAAGTTAGTGTCACGTGAGCGCAGCTCAACAGGGATGTTAAGCAATATTTCATCCAGTCAGTGGGCAGTCGAGTGACCCTCAAGTTTAAAAGTGAGTGAAGAATGGAAAGAAAGGGGGTTTCTAGCTTTGATCTGTGGAAAACCCAAGGAGGGTTCAATGTGAGATTGAACAGGCTGGGAGAAGCCGAGCAGCTTAAACCTCCATGGAGAGGGGTTCTCGAGTGATCTGGTAAAGGCGCTCTGCGTGGAGTGCAGGATGCGCCCTGTAGCCTGGAGGACATCGGTTCGAGTCCAGGCTATTCCACTGCCGACCATGGGCAGGAGCTCCCAGGGGTTGCATCGTCCTCTGACGCTGTAGCTCTGGGTTAGCTGCATGGCAGGCCTGCAGAGTGAAAGGCAGCGGTGGGCTGACGGCACATTCTGGAGGACAGTGCATGTTTGTCTTCGCTGCTCCTGAGATAGTGCAGGGGTGGTAACAGTGAGCTGAGCCTAAAATACAAATGGACATTTCAAACTGGGAGAAAAAAGGGTTAAAATTGGCAACTGCTAAATTTATATTTAAAAAAAAAAAAAATCTCCATGGAGGTAAACAGGAATCGACAAACAGTAAGTAGAGAGCAAATAATAACAGACTTGTGGATACAGGGTTTATACCAGCTGTATAGGAATCCGATCGATAGAGCGCCAAACTCCTCGTTAAGAGGATAGCTTCAGCCTGTACACAGCAGATTTTGTTTTGACTGAGTAAGTGAAATGTGTGAAGCTATAGAGTCCAAAAGAAGATGTAAATCACCAATTTACTAAAGAAGTACATTTTAGCTAAAAACTAAGGAATAATTATTTTGATTATTGTGAAAAAAGAAATGTCTGCATTAGTGTGGTAAGGAGGGCTTTGAGTGGGTGGGTGGTGATGTCAGCGACCAGGAAGCAGCACACACAACCAGGGAAACAGAGTTGAAACAGCTACAGTCGTATATTCATTAAAAAAAGACCTTTACAAAAAACACAAACAAAAGGGAACGCAGGTCAAAAGAAAAGGTTCACAAAACTAAAAACAAAACAAGTACCTTTGTAACCACTTAACAAACTTAGTCGCAATCATGTTTAGCACGCTGTCTCAATGAGTGTCTCTCCTTCTCCAACCAACACCTTAATGAGCCCAGAATGTGTCTTTTTATACTGTGGCTGGAGCCTTAACTACCCTTCATTAAGGCTTCAAAAAGGTTTTTATTAGATGGGGAATTAACCTCATCCTTGCCACAATACACAAAATAATAATAATAAGAATAATAATAATAATAATAATAATAATAATAATAATAATAATAATAATAATAATAATAAATAAATAATAATAATAATAATAATAATAATAATAAATAATAATAATAATAATAAATAATAATAAATACATAAATATATAAAAGTGGCGGGTACCTCATCACAATTAGTTTTATTAGAAACATTTCAGTGTTTACATTAAGATAACTGTTCATTCTGTGCTGTTTAAGTGCTAACTGCAAGGCTACTGAATATTACATTTCTTGTAATGTAGTCAAACAGCTGTTGTGGACATTAGCAGACACACATCACTCAGAAGGCATCTTGTCAGACTAGCCAAACAGAATTGGCTTGATATTTTACATTTTATTACCCTGTAACATTACCCAATCTTGGTACTAGTCCCATACTCATCTGCTGGGTCGCTGGTTGTTCCAATTTAGAACTACCTGAAGCAGTTAGTGAAGCTAAGGACCAAGAAGACATTTCTGGGGCTAGTGCTTATTGCTCTAATATAGTGGTGGGCAACCCATGGCCCACGGGCCGCTTGCAGCCCACAACACATGTACCTGCAGCCCCTTTCCAGCTGAAAATAAACTTACAAAATCCCTCGGCCAGCATCTACCTCCCTCACTTATCCATCAAAGAAAAAATCCCAGGGCTCTCGAATGGTGCATCCAGTAGAGGCGCTCTGCGTGAGTGCAGGATGTGCTCTACAGCCTGGACGTCGCCGGTTCGAGTCTGAGCTTTTCCACAGCCGACCGTGGACGGGAGTTCACAGGAGCCGGCACTCAATTGGCTGAGTGTCGCCAGGGTGGGAAGGTCTAGGTCGGCCAGGGTGTCCTCAGGTCACCGCGCACCAGCGACCCCTGTAGACTGGCCGGGAGCCTGCGGGCTTGCCTGTTAGCTTCCCAGGAGCTGCGTTGTCCTCCCACGCTGTAGCTCCTGGGTGGCTGCATGGTGAATCCGCAGTGTGTAAAGAAACGGTCGGCTGACGGCACGCGCTTCAGAGGACAGCGTATGTTCGACTTCACCGCTCCCGAGTCAGCGCAGGGATGGTAGCAGTGAGCTGGGACTAAATAAGAACTGGGCATTTCAAATTGGGAGAAAATAACCAAAAATAATTGGCAACGACTAAATTAAAAAAAATTTAAAAATCCCTAGTGAGTTAATGCTCTCTTCCATTGATGAATATAAAATTAAAACATAAACACACACTGCTTCTTTAAACAGTGTATCATTTATTGTGTTAGAAGACATCATCAACCAATTGAAGAAAGAGGGCATTCCCCAACTATGGCAAACCTTTCCAGGCCCTGTTCTATTTTTGGTTCAACTTATACATGCGAACAGACATACTCTGTGATGGGAAACGTCAAAAACAACAAATGCAACAAACCTCACTGCTTCTGTCTTACTCCTAACATCAAAAAGCTGGTGGAAAATATGATCACACAGAAGTCGCATTCAGTTAGTAGTACATTTATGACTTTAAATGCTTTTTCTTTTGTATTGCTGAGTTCAGTCCTTTATTGTTTATATAATTGAATATATAGCTCTTTAAATTAAAATGTAGAATTTTCTCTTGTATTTGCGGTAAAGGGGGTCTTGCTGCCCTTGGAGTTGTTTGAGGACTGGACATGCGGCCCTCTGATTAGCTTGGGTTGCCCTCCACTGCTTTAACCCTTGGTTAATCATACATTTAAGTCTTGTTATACTGTTCTGTTCATAGTGAACTCCTGACTTCTGCTCCCCTGATTGATGAAACATTTTCGTGAGAATGTATAGTCCCTAAAGATTCCCTCCTTCTCCTTCCCAGAATCCTACTGGAAAATAACATTGCAGAGCGGTCGAGAGTTCACCTCTTAATATGTGCATAATATAATCAATTCTACAAACTGGGCCCATTCACTGACCAACTTCGAGAGAAGGATATTAAACAAGATGAAAGAGTCAGATGGAACTCTGCTTCAGAGCTCCTGCATTTGTAAGATGTCACAGCGGCTAGGCCCAGAGGATAAAACGGCCACTTTGAATGCACTGGATCTCTACGTAATTCCAGCGAAAACATTTAAAAAATCTGATTCAGGGCTTGACACAAGCTGATTTAATAAAAAGTGATGTTGCTTATATGAAACAAAATGTCCTGATCACAGTCCAATCATCAACACAGGCGATGAAAGAACTATGACTATTCAATGGAGCCTTTTGGGTTTCTTTCGCATGGCTATGTCATTTTGCAACGTGAAATCCCAGCTTCCCAAAATGCCTGAGTCCAGCAGTGCAGATGTCAAAACATATGAGAACTATAACAATGGCAGAACACATTTCAGATACTGCGATTGCATTGTACCACTGGGATATAATGAGGAGGCTGTGTGGTCCACTGGTTAAAGAAAAGGGCTTGTAACCAGAAGGTCCCTGGTTCCTGTCTGTCTCACTGACTCACTGTGTTACCCTGAGCAAGTCACTTAACCTCCTTGTGCCTCGTCTTTTGGGGGAGGCGTTGTTGTAAGTGACTCTGCATCTGATACATAGTTCACACACCCTAGTCTCTGTAAGTCACCTTGCTGAATATACAAATAATATCCTTTATTTTGAAAATTTGTAGAACCAAATTTGCAGAAAATGGATTTAATTGAAATAGAATTTAATTAATTTTTCTTCATTCAAACTGCAATGATGTTAAACTGTAGCGTTAATACAGCCATGTTATATTAAATGCTCCATCAATAAAATCATTTTATTTTCATGTGGTAAGCTGTAATTGTACCTGCGCTGAGTCCACAGTTTATTGAAATATCACCAGCAGGTTTTATGGTTCGCTATTGGCAGTAAACATACATTTCAAGGGGCTTAACTTTCCACTGCCGTACATGGTAGGAAATACCAGCCAGAAAAGTGTTCCCTTGACTGCGATCTACAGTTGGATGTGTGACAGAATCTTAGAATATTTTTCTGACAGGTTCTGCTCGGGACAAGCAATGCTTTTTAACGCTGTCAGCCAAACTTTAATAGATTGAAACACATCCCACATAAAACGTTACAACCATCTGGTGCATCAATGCTTGCCTATTTCCAAGTATTTGATGAATCCTTCATAGCCTCCAGTCCCTACCCTTATAAAAGTTTCCCACAGTAAAAGCATAGCAAAGTGTAATAAGCCGATCATTAGCACATTGAATGGTGTTCACAGGAGACAGGCTGCACCCTGTAGCAAAATAATTATAGAAACGTGTTATACTCAGTCCAGAGACAATTATTATTCAACTTCTCTTACACATTTAGAGACATGAATTATATACTTGAAGTCAGTTATTATTAAAAATATATTTTTTTTATTAAATAGTAATTCCAATCATAACATAAGGTGTTTTTGACAAAGTTGTATATTGAGATTATAGACAGCATTATAAAGCATTTCGATAAAGTGACATACAACCCCCAAAAATTTTTTTGAAGGATTGCCCTGGGTCATATCTCTAGGGCCTGGGGGCTGAAACCCCCATTCAACATCTCAGGGTCATGTCTGGGGCCCCTCTTTCACAGGGAACCACCCGTTTCCAAATGGCACATTTTAAATATCCATGTCCAACTAACCTGCTTTTTATTTTTTTTATTTTTTGAGGATGCAACATTGACACTGAATAATTACAAAACATATGACATGGTTTATTTAGATTTCCAGAAAGCGTATGACAAAGTCCTGCATAAAAGATTAATTCTCAAACTACACTCAGTACGGGTTCAAGGAAACACATGTACATGGATTAGGGAGTGGTTAACATGTAGAAAACAGAAAGTACTGATTAGAGGAGAAACCTCAGAATGGAGTGAGGTAACCAGCGGTGTACCACAGGGATCAGTATTAGGTCCTCTGCTATTCCTAATCTACATTAATGATTTAGATTCTGGTATAGTAAGCAAACTTGTTAAATTTGGAGGAGTGGCAAACAACGTTGCAGCAGCAAAGGTCATTCAAAATGATCTAGACAAGATTCAGAACTGGGCAGACACATGGCAAATGACATTTAATAGTGAAAAGTGTAAGGTACTGCACGCAGGCAATAAAAATGTCCATTATAAATATTGGATATTGGAGATACTGAAATTGAAGAAGAAGTCTATGAATATATCTAGGAGGCTCAGTTTTTTTTTTCTTTTTACTTGTTTGGTTGCCCTGCAGCAGCTTTATCTGAACTAGGGTTACCAGCTGTCTGGTTTTAGCCCGGACAGTCCGGACTTTAAACTCGCTGTTCGCTTTTCTGGTACACTGAAAACCGGACACGCATTGCCCATTAACACGCCAAAGCGATCACCGGCTCTGTGCCAGTGGTGCAAATTTGTGACAAATTGCTGCGCCTTTAATTATCAATTGCTGTGGCTAAAACAACGAAAGAGCTGGACAAATTGACGTTATCACAATGTGCAGAGCAATTTAAGTTTCTAACCGAAACATAACTTAATATATGCTGCCATTCAATTATTTTCAGCAAATCGCTGTAAAGATGTTGCCGGCAGCCAAACACAGAAAGAGGCGCTGCCTGCGTTGTGTAACAAGCCAGCTGGTTCTTGTTCTATTTGAATAAAACATTTATCTCATGGCATAAGTGTATATTGCTGTCAGAAAAGAAGCCATGTTTTACTACAACAGTGTAGTTTATTTTAAATGTGTAGACAATATTGTGCTGGCTAAATTAAAAAGATACAATGTCAAATCAATAACCGTGTCCGATTTTTTAAATAAAATGAAAAGTTGTTAACCGTAATCGGAACGCACCCCTACTGTTGATGCATCAGAGCAAGCCTTTAAAAAGAAGTATGTGTAGGTGTATGTCACTTTGAAGACATGCTTTATAATGGTGTCTGTAACCCCAGTAGCAATTTCGTCAAAAACGCCCTCGGGGAAAACGCCCGCCAGGGCTCGCTGGTACAGGAGAGGGAAAAACTTCTGTCCGTCTCAGTGACGGTAGCGACACGCACACAAATAAGCCAAAAAGCATTTGTTTCACAAAAACAATAATATCTTAAAAACTACAAAAGATAAATTCTGTGAACACCTTTTAACGCGTTCATGATCACCTACAGACCCCATGTGTGGCTCACGGGGGACCACAGAGACATTGCTGCTCTAGAAAGAGTGCAAAGAAGAGCGACCAGAATTATTCCGGGCTTTAAAAGGCATGTCATATGCAGACAGGCTAAAAGAATTGAATCTGTTCAGTCTTGAACAAAGAAGACTACGTGGCGACCTAATTCAAGCATTCAAAATTCTAAAAGGTATTGACAGTGTCGACCCAAGGGACTTTTTCAGCCTGAAAAAAGAAACAAGGACCAGGGGTCACAAATGGAGTTTAGAAAAAGGGGCATTCAGAACAGAAAATAGGAGACACTTTTTTACACAGAGAATTGTGAGGGTCTGGAATCAACTCCCCAGTAATGTTGTTGAAGCCGACACCCTGGGATCCTTCAAGAAGCTGCTCGATGAGATTTTGGGATCAATAAGCTACTAACAACCAAACGAGCAAGATGGGCCGAATGGCCTCCTCTCGTTTGTAAACTTTCTTATGTTCTTATGTTCTTATGACTATTCAAATGAACTGATTACAGTCAAATTACCACACCTCTCTGTGCTTTACAATGCTTACCTACTGTATACTCTAACATGCTTTCACTATGGCTTATTATAATTTGCTATGCTTTTACAGTGGGAATCTTTTATAAGGGTAGGGACTGGAGGAAGGATGAATCAAATACTTGGAAATAGGCAAGCATTGATGCACCAGGTGGTTGTAACGTTTTATGTGGGATGCGTTTCAATCTATTAAAGTTTGGCTGACAGTGTTAAAAAGCATTTTGCTTTCTGCTTGTCTCGAGCAGAACCTGTCAGAAAAATATTCAAAGATTCTGTCACAAATCCAAATGTAGATCGCAGTCAAGGGAACACTTTTATGGCCGGTATTTCCTACCATGCACAGCAGTGGAAATTAAAACCCCTTGAAATGTATGTTTACTGCCAATAGCGAACCATAAAACCTGCTGGTGATATTTCAATAAACTGTGGACTCAGCGCAGGTACAATCACAGCTTACCATATAAAAATAAAATTATTTTATTGAGGGAGCATTTAATATAACATGGCTGCAGTATAACATCATTGCAGTTTGCATGAAAAAAGGAATTATGCTATTCACTTCTGTTTCAATCCATTTCTCATAAGAACATAAGAACATAAGAAAGTTTACAAACGAGAGGAGGCCATTCGGCCCATCTTGCTCGTTTGGTTGTTAGTAGCTTATTGATCCCAAAATCTCATCAAGCAGCTTCTTGAAGGATCCCAGGGTGTCAGCTTCAACAACATTACTGGGGAGTTGATTCCAGACCCTCACAATTCTCTGTGTAAAAAAGTGTCTCCTATTTTCTGTTCTGAATGCCCCTTTTTCTAAACTCCATTTGTGACCCCTGGTCCTTGTTTCTTTTTTCAGGCTGAAAAAGTCCCTTGGGTCGACACTGTCAATACCTTTTAGAATTTTGAATGCTTGAATTAGGTCGCCACGTAGTCTTCTATGTTCAAGACTGAACAGATTCAATTCTTTTAGCCTGTCTGCATATGACATGCCTTTTAAGCCCGGAATAATTCTGGTCGCTCTTCTTTGCACTCTTTCTAGAGCAGCAATATCTTTTTTATAGCAAGGTGACCAGAACTGCACACAATATTCAAGATGAGTTCTCATGCCTACCTACTGTATATGATTACACAAATGTTCAAAATAATGAAGGACAGTAGAAAGGGTTAATTCTAAGCAGGAAATGTGTGAAGTGTGATATCCCTACAAGCGTTTCCATTATATTATTTGTTTATTTAGCAGAAGCTGCTATAGCAACACCTCACCTGAAAGAGGGAGCCCAAGTCTTTTACAACTTTAAATTTTTTAATGCTGACGGGTGTCATTTAAAACAGAGACAAAACAAACTTAGTGTCTTAACTGCAAGATCTACTGCTGTTTCATTAATTGTACTCCATATATTTTTTTTCTAATGAATAAAGTGATCAGTAATTGCACATTTGTTTTTATGGTTCCTTTACAAACCAGTCCTTAACAGAAAAAAAATTAAGATACATATATTGGAAATGTGCATAAATATCTGAAAATCATCTTCAATATTCTAATTTTTAAAAAATACCATATATTAAAATTGCATGTATAAAAACAGGCTGTAAAGACAAATCTTTAAATATGTTACGTTTAGATTTTGTTTTTAATAGGCCCGTATTAATCAATTTTTCTGAAGTATTTACTGAAATATTTCAAGGACTATCTGTAACTTTTTTAAGTTATTAGTGTTATTAGTAGTAGTAATTATTAATCTATCTTTTATAATATGAAATGCAATTATTCGGTTTGTATTTGCATTCAGCAACGTGTTAAAAACAAATGCAAACTAGAAGAGAACGTTAGTTTACCTACCGTAAACCTGCTTCCCTGAAAGAGAAGATGGCCACCAAAACATTGTTATGGGATATACGCCTGCCTATTGGTAGGTGTGACTGAGCTCTTTCTATCAAAGCTGTCGATAGGCCCCCTCCCCTCGGTGACCCCCTCTGTCCCGCCTACCGAGGGTACATAACCGTCACGCAGACAAGACTCACTTTCTTTTCGCTACGAAACCGTGAGGTCAACCGATACGACCTCGCGGTTGGTCGCCATCTTCTCTCTTTCAGGGAACCAGGTTTACAATCGGTAAACCAGCGTTCCCTTTCAATTCGAAGATGGCCACCAAACATCGTTATGGGAAAACGTGTACCAGAGCCATCGCGAGGGAGAAAAGAACGGCAGCATGTGAGGGACAACTAAGCCCTGCCTGACCAAGGTCAGCGGTGCGAGCGTGCAACCACGAGGACCCTAGTGCCCATGACGTAGCCACAGCTCTCGTGGAATGTGCGGCTACCCGCCCAGGTGGGGGTAAGCCAGCACCGTCATACCCAGTCGAGAATGTGTCCGCAATCCAATGCGACAGCCGTTGCTTGGAGAGGGGCTGTCCCAGGGTTTGTGTTCCATGGCAGACGAAGAGCTTGTCAGACTGACGCAGCGCTCTCGTCCTATCCTCATAACATCTCAATGCTTGTCCCTTCCGCAACTGGGAACAGATCAACTAGTCGTCAAGGTAGTTCATCACTCTGACTCCTTGCAGCCGCAAAGGGGCGAACCCTTTCTGTTTCAGAAACCAGTTGAGAAACCGTAGGTCCAGGATGGGGCGAAAGCCACCGTCCCTCTTCGGCAACAGAAAATATCTTTGAGAGAAAGGTGGAATCTACAAGACGAATGGCGTTCTTGTCCAGCAAGGTTGCCACTTGGGTCTGGAGCACCGAGACCTGAAGCAGATCCTTCACGTACACAGTCGTGATGCCGTGAAAAGGAGGGGGTCCCAAGCGAAACTGAAGCGCGTAACCGTATTGTACGGTTGCGAGCACCCACACATCGGAGATGCAAGCGCGCCAGTAGTGCAGCTGTTGTGCCGTGAATTGGGTCTGAGGCCGCCAGCCCTTAAGGGCCCTGCTGGGGCGGCTGAGGCTGGGGCGGAGCTAGCGGTGGCGTTTGCCTAGGGCGGAAACCCTGGAACCACCTTCTAGGCTGGCCACGGCCACGCCCACCACGTTGCGGGAGGGTCCTGCCTCTCGTCCGAGATGAGGCCTGTAGGCGATGCCGAAGGTCACCTGGTGACTGTCCGCATCAGGGTAGAGTGCCAGCGGCTCGACCTACCCCACGCCGGAGTGAGGGGAGGGATTAATGCAGCTACACAGTCCACTGAGCAAACATGCAGACCGGCTTGATTGATTTTCTGATTGCAGAAGAGTATAGTTTTTTTTTTCCACTGTTCCAGCTCCATCATAACTAGACTGGTAAATAAATTATTCAAAGACTTACTTTAGTAACCCCAAGGTCATCTTTTATTATGAATCTGTTTAAGCAATGAAGTTATGAACATCAGTTTTATATAGAGGATATTCCATGCCAAAATTATAAATACATACAGGGATAAATAAATGCTGAAATAAATACATATAGAAATAAATACATAAATGAATACATATAGAAATAAATACATAAATGTTGAAATAAATAAATACATGGACATTTTTTTTTTATTTTTTTAGTTTTTATCATCCATAGTTTTACTAGTCACGTTTGAAATTTATTACATATTATATATATACAGCTCTGGAAAAAATTAAGAGACCACTGCAAAATTATCAGTTTCTCTGGTTTTACTATTTATAGGTATGTGTTTGGGTAAAATGAACATTTTTGTTTTATTCGATAAACTACTGACAACATTTCTCCCAAATTCCAAATAAAAATATTGTCATTTAGAGCATTTATTTGCAGAAAATGACAACTGGTCAAAATAACAAAAAAGATGCAGTGCTGTCAGACCTCGAATAATGCAAAGAAAATAAGTTCAGATTCATTTTTAAACAACACAATACTAATGTTTTAACTTAGGAAGAGTTCAGAAATCAATATTTGGTGGAATAACCCTGATTTTCAAGCACAGCTTTCATGTGTCTTGGCATGCTCTCCACCAGTCTTTCACATTGATGTTGGGTGACTTTATGCCACTCCTGGCGCAAAAATTCAAGCAGCTCGGCTTTGTTTGATGGCTTGTGACCATCCATCTTCCTCTTGATCACATTCCAGAGGTTTTCAATGGGGTTCAGGTCTGGAGATTGGGCTGGCCATGACAGGGTCTTGATCTGGTGGTCCTCCATCCACACCTTGATTGACCTGGCTGTGTGGCATGGAGCATTGTCCTGCTGGAAAAACCAATCCTCAGAGTTGGGGAACATTGTCAGAGCAGAAGGAAGCAAGTTTTCTTCCAGGACAACCTTGTACTTGGCTTGATTCATGCCAAAGCTGCCCGATTCCAGCCTTGCTGAAGCACCCCCAGATCATCACCGATCCTCCACCACATTTCACAGTGGGTGCGAGACATTGTGGCTTGTAGGCCTCTCCAGGTCTCCGTCTAACCATTAGACGACCAAGTGTTTGGCAAAGCTGAAAATTGGACTCATCTGGGGGTGCTTCAGCAAGGCTGGAATTGGGCAGATTTGTCTTTGTGAAGGATGCATGAATCAAGCCAAGTGCAAGGTTCTCCAGGAAGAAAATAAAGCCAGTTCTTTTATAAAATGCGAACTCTCGCTGTGTCGTCTCTGACTGTAGCGCTCCGGTGAAGTAGTTGCTGTAAATCAGGTAGTGGGGTGATGATAATTGTTTGGAGATGCAAGTACATATTTACATTGTGTACTTTGCGCTGTGTGATTTATTACAATCAATGAACCCAGACCAGGTTGTTCTTGCCCAATATGCCAGCTCTATTTTATTTAGTTCCCACTGTTATATTTTAAAGACAAACACATAAATAGACAGGTACACGGCAGGCTGAGTGCATTAACGCCGGCAGCTTCATGTTGTTATGCTGTCTCACGCGAATGTCAGAGAGCACTAAAGTGCTAAATGTTTCCCTCTGGTTGCCTGGCTACGCTTACATACTTGTACACCTGTAACTGTGAAACTGAGTGACCAATTACCTGCAAAAAATCACAGCTAGTAAATAGACATGCCGGTGAAGAGCAATTACATGAAGTGGAAGATAGCAAAACAGAAACATTTAAATAATCACTGTCTTTAGGCTCCCCGACTGCCACTTCAAATAATGTATTTTTTAGAAAAACACTGAAAGACTCTTGTGCACATCGCCCCCCGACACAGATCTTGAACAAATTGCTGAAATCCGAGACGTCGAGTTTTATTTTTATTCCTCACGTCTCTCTCTCTGTGCCTGCTGACAAGAAGAAAAAGAAAAAAACCTCTGTGGCGTCTCAACTCTGCCCCCTGGTGTATTTTTTCAATGGCAAGGTGCACACTATAAAAAAAAATGGTTTGCTTTCTTATACCAGTTTGAATTCAATTAATGCACTTCAATTAATGCATTTCTTCAAATCCATTGTTTTACCTGGATTATAAATAAGGCCCTTATATAAGGGCAGCTGGCTTTGAGCTAATATAAATATATATACACACACACACACACACACACACACACACACACACACACACACACTTTCTTTATGCATTACTGCATGCATTTCAATGGTAAAAACGTAAGGTTTGTTTGCAAAAGGTCAGGGAATTGCAAGTTAACGAAGCCACGCAACCTTATGTGTATGTTTCCCGTCACATTTGACATCATCATTGACATCAGTAAGCACATGACAAGTTCTCCCCGAAGAATGGCCATACGGACATAACAGTGAGAAATCATCGCCCTTGTGATTGGTAACGTGTCCAGTAACTGCATTAGCATTCCCACAATGTTTGCTGTCAAGCTAATTAGTTTATCAATGTTCTAAGGATTCAATACAATTTAAATAAACAACATGAGTCATGTCATCTGTTAGCCAGTTTTTTTTTATTATATATTTCAACACAATGCAGAATTTCAAATATGCATTAATGATGAGCTCTCATTTGGAAAAAAAAAAAAAAAAAGTCGATATTAAAATGGTCTGGGTCACTTTGTTTACTTGTTCTTTCCACCTGCCAAATATAGAAACCGTGTATTTGTTTGTCTGATCCTCGCTGATGAAGCAGGAATTCAACTGAGTTGAAGTTGAACCTCTAGAATCTTCTCAATCCTTTCTTTACCTCAGGAGGAAAACAAAAAAACAGCCTGTACCAAAAATCGTACAGGACAATTGTTCAATACAGATCACTTTAACCGATTAATATATCATAAATCTACATCATAAATCACATTCCTCATGCTAAGTGAATCAGTAAATCAGAACAAAACATGAACTAAGCTAACTTTTTCCTGGAACGTGATTAAAAGTTAACCTTTCTTTCAGTAGTTGTATTTCCTTTTATCATGTATCTTTTCTTTCATTTTCGTGAACACACATTCATATTATAATTATATAATATAATAGATATATATATATATATATAATATATATATATATATATATATATATATATATAGGTCCCGGGTTCGCGCCTGCCTGCGTTAATCTATTTCGCTTACATGTAGTAAACATCCTTACAAGACTATTCTCGTTGTTTTTTTTTTTTTTCTATTGCAGGGACGAAAAAATAAAACAGAGCAGAAATCTACACTTTAGCAAAAACAATAAACTATCAGGAGACAATACTGTTTGCAATATTCTTTCTTTTAATTAAATAATTATTTGTTAACGTGTGCTGACAAACTCTGCACAGGTAATATAGCGTATATGAATATTATCCAATAATAATATCAACAATTATCTGGTTTAAACTTTGCTTTTTTTTTCCCCCAACCACGTCTGAATTACAAAATAAAAAAAGAAAAAAGAAACACTTTTTTACGCATTACTACATGCATTTCACGTACATTCTTACATTTCTTGCAGAAACAGATTGATAAAGATGATCCCTTGTTTGTTTTCATTTGTTTATATCGTTTACAAAATCCTGGCTGGTTTTGATATCGAAATTTTAATCTACTAGCGTATATAGAGAAAACTAACCATGCGGAAAGTATAACTCACCAGGATTCAGACTCCCAGACAAAAAAAAAAGTTCAAACTTGGCTCAGTTTTCAATATCCCCGATCTTCATAGTACTCTGTTCTCCGTAATCTTGAATATTTTTTTTTTAATACTTTCTAAGTATTTTAAACTCTGGACAGCCTTATTGTCTTCTCTGCTCACCAAGCTTTTCCACAACGGAAATTGATTTCAAGATCACAAACATGTGGATTAGTCTGTTACACTTCAGCGGTCCTTCATTACGCGATAGTACACATTTCCCCCGGTAGCGGTCTTCCCGGTTGTCTGTCCAGCGTTTGGTGAATTAAGGCTATCAGATGATTTGAAGGTGGACTCGGCTGAGGTCATTATATTTGTTTAGGGGTGTGTAGGGTGGGTTTATGTATTCTAGAGACTGCATCACCCTAGGAATTGTGATTTTTAATTGTGTAGCGATAAATGCATTTGTGTGTGGAGACGCTGCTAACCTTTGCTTTCTTTTCATAGGACAAAGAGGGCCTTCCACTGTTTTTCTTAGATAGTTTTTATACGGTTTCCTATAGTAACTTTACAAACGTGTGTGACTCTTACTGGCTGCGTGAGAATCCTGTGAACGGCTTTACTTTATTTGTTCATACACTGAAACTATACCTTTTGTGGGGTTCTTGTGATGGTGGTGCGCTGTCGATTGCCCGGACAGTGAGGAATCACAGGGTCTTTCGCTTTGGTTTTTGGTCTTGGGTGGAGCACTACGCTATGCGAGTTATATTGTGTTATTTTTGGTGGATTTATGCATGCTTTGATAATTTTGTAGTATAAATTGATATTCGTTTTCTGTTTTCTTTTTTGTGTGCGATTGTTCATAAGGTGGCTTTATCGCTCTCCTGGCTTTTGCTGGTTGCCTGCCTTCAATAATCTCTACAATAAAACTACTGAATTCGCCACCATTAATACCATCTATGTGAACCCTTGTATTAAATATTGTTGAATTCGCTACCATTAAATACTCCCTATTTGAATATAGTGCTTTGAAATTGTTTTTAACCTGTTTGACTCAATCTGGTGTTGTGTTAGTTTCATCTATGGTCGAGGTTTATAGTGATCACTGCACTGTAGTCGAGACTACGTCATCTTAAGTTTAAAACTTAAGGACAGTTATATTAGGATCGAGAGTTCCTTTAGAGGGGAGCAGGGCAAATACCACAAATGAAGCAGGAAGGACAACCCAAAAAAAAACACAAGCCACAAGGTTTATGATAATTCAACCATCAAAAAGGCATAAAATAATCCAGCAATGAATTGAGACAGGAGCGAGGTACGAGTACTCGTACTACGAAAAAGGATAAATACCAGTCCCAGTCCTCCTTATCCAGGTCGCAGTCTTGTCACACCGTACACAAATGCCCTCTCTGTATTCCAGTTTATGGTTTGGGTTAGGAAGGCCAGGCACCGGACAGCTATACGATAAAACACAATAGGGAGAGTGGAGCGCTAGGAATGGGCAGGCAGCGTACATCAAATCCTACAATATTAAAACACACAATAGCAGGGTTAACGATAGCTACACTAAATCATATTTTTAAAAAAAAAAGCCAACCACTTACCTTTGGCAAGGGAGCGGCGGGATCAATCCAAGCCAACTCCCTCTGGCAACACCGTATAGCCTCTCTGCAGCGCTGGAGTCCCGGAGCAGCCCCTCTTATCCTCCGCCTCGGCGCTGCAGACGCTCCGCTGCCAATAAAGCGCTCTCTACAGCTAAAAGTAGATAGACCAAATAACACTGCCACTGTTCGCCGGTCCGTACCGCTCTGGTCTTTACTGTGCCTCTCACAGTCTTCCCCGGTTGTCTCTAAAAATCAAGCCTTTTAAACTAAAATGCCAATAGGCGATCATTGGGTCCAAGTGCAGGCAGTTCTCTACCATTGCGTTGCAGGGCGTGTGCGCAAAAAAACCAAAAACAAATTCACAGTGATTACAAAAGTAAATAAAAGTGCATACGAACACATTTAGTGACAACTCAAGTGTACACAATCATTAATACAAACAATGAGAACAAATCAATAATTGGTGCAAACGATCAAAAAGAGAGAATTAGGTAATCTGAGCCCTGCAACAGTTCCCATGTTATAAAGAGGTTCTGTTTCAAACTGTACCGACCCTTGTACTTTCATTTATTTGTAGGGTTCTTGTGTGGGGATTTTAGTCTTAAATTTCATTCTTGGGCGCTCCTCTCTCCTATGTACTAAACGGTGGTTGGGTAGTCCAGTATATCCATAGGGTGACGCTACATATAGGAACAGTACATTGAGCGCAACCAGCTTCCCCTAGATACTGATGAACAACGTGAAATGCCAGATTGATAGGCATTAGTGTTTTAGCGGATTGATTCATAAAAAAAAACTTTTAAACACGCCTTCAGCCTGTTTAAGAAAGGTGGGGTGGGTCATTTTAGACGCAGACGGGGAGAGGAATCATAGTGAACAGAGGACGCGGAGAGCAAGCGCAGCGAACAGGGGACGCGGAGAGCAAGCGCAGCGAACAGGGGACGCGGAGAGCAAGCGCAGCGAACAGGGGACGCGGAGAGCAAGCGCAGCGAACAGGGGACGCGGAGAGCAAGCGCAGCGAACAGAGGACGCGGAGAGCAAGCGCAGCGAACAGAGGACGCGGAGAGCAAGCGCAGCGAACAGAGGACGCGGAGAGCAAGCGCAGCGAACAGCGCGGAGAGCAAGCGCAGCGAACAGGGGACGCGGAGAGCAAGCGCAGCGAACAGAGGACGCGGAGAGCAAGCGCAGCGAACAGGGGACGCGGAGAGCAAGCGCAGCGAACAGGGGACGCGCGGAGAGCAAGCAAGCGCAGCGAACAGGGGACGCGGAGAGCAAGCAGAGCCAACGGACTGGAGGAAGAACTTTAGCCGGGTGGACGGAACGAGAGAGTGCGGCGTGAGAAGCGCATAGACGGCACTGTTTTCTTGCAGCCAGGCGGTGACGAGGTGAAGCAGTCAGAGAGCTACACGGGTCCTGTGGTGCGTTGCAGTTGAAGCTGATGAGAGTGGAGGGAAGCAGTGTGGCAATTCCCCCGTTAAAGCTAAGTTTCCTATTAGGATTCCTCCTTTTTCTTAATTTGAAGACCTGATGTATTGCTTTTCTTCTCTTGGATAAACACCGACTTCATTCGTTGTAGTCTGTTTCTGTACTGTATATTATAAATCTGATCTTCTTATGAAGCAGCATATTGGAATACGTCACCTGAACTGATGAAATATTACTTGCACTATTGTATTATCTGAATAGTTTTAGCTAACCGTTTTTTTTAATCTCAGAATGATTTTCCTTTGTTTTTAAACTCCCTTTTACTGCTGCTGTATACTGGTTTAACCACTAGGGGGCTTTTATAATATGACCAAGATATTGGCTTTTGCTGCTTTTTCTTCTTTGATGATCCGGTGGTAGCGGCGGCCTGACCTGGACTTTATAGACAGACTCAAGGAATTGGAAAGTGTGGTCTTAGAACTGGACTGGCGATTGAAACCTGGACCTGAGCTGGAAGTGAACTGTTGGGTTTAGACTTGGAATACAGTATTTTTGCTTCTATTCTGTTCCCCTGTACCTATTTCACATGTGATAACCTGTTACTCGAATGGTGTACTGTTTGTCTGGTTTTAGAATTACCATTTGTTATCATAATAGAAATAAACATGTATATTTGCACAACTGTCTCTGCCCCCCTCTCTCTAGAAAGATCATGTGACAATCCTGCAGGTTTTTAGGCAGTCTGATGCGTTGTGTGCATTGTGTCTCATTACATTGAAACCATTACTCATCTTCTCACACACAGGAAACACAGTGACCATGGCTGGCGGTTTTCCCTTTGTGGAGGACAACTGCCAGAGTTTAAAATGCTTTCCTATTCATTACACTGTGTCATGCTTGAAACTGGCAAGTGCTGAATTAATTGCAATATCATTTTAGTAAATGAATAATCAATATGGGGAGTAACTCTGTGTTTGAATTTTATATTGGCACAATATAAATCTTGTGATATGTAGGGGAGACCGGGGCTGGTTTTCACACTTCTTACTCTATTATTTTCCTCAATCTGGTCACACGCTGCGAGGTTCTGTTCCTCGCTATATTGAAGAATAACTCTTCACGTACAAATTGATGTTTTTTATTTCAGCATAACTTTTCTAAATATGATATTTAGATTATTGAAAATGTGTCTGTCACCTGCCCCAGGTGTTGTCACAGCGTATGTTCTTGCTTTTACAGTAGACAATAATGCAACTTTTTTTAAAAAATAACATAGTTTCTACTGTGTACAATGACAGAAAAAAGTTGTGTTTTTACTTTTTATGTGAACATAAAAAATACAGACCTACATATATTTGAAATGTTGACCCATGCTACAAAATAATACCACAGCCTCCACAGAACCAGAGGACAAACAGTAAATCATTGAAAGAAGCATTACAGGGTGAAATATCCCACATTTCTGTATAAAAAAAGTAGAAAGAAAAAATATAAGACTTCTTCCTATAGGATTTACATGTGACAACCGACCCCCAAAACTGTGTGACAACCTGCCCCAACCAGACTTTACATGATAATTTAATTCTCTCAGTACTACTGGGAGAACCTACTGGTTTTACACCAAAAGTTAGCCAGTATCCGGTTCTATTTAACATGGCCACCAGTTCAAACAAACTCCAATACTACTAAGAGTTATAACATAAATAACAAGATATGCATTTTTTTTACTTTAGGTATGAAAAAAATGAAACAGGTGCTAACTTTTTTACATGGAATTGACCTCAAATTACAAGATGGTTGACTTCCAGACAACAGAACACACATTTCAGTGTTAGAATCACCTGCCTGCGCCATCTCATAGACTGGTGATTTGGCAAAGGCTGGGGAGCCAGCAAGGATGGGTCTTCACTGGAAGTGTGAAATAGGGCATTGTGAGTTGTTGTGTTGGAATTACTTTTGGAAAGAAGGAGGATTCAGAAGGGGTTGAAGGAATACTAACTGGAGCTTTTGACCACGGATTGCTTTGGACATCAGGACTTTACTGTTTTGTATTGGGACTGTGTTCTTTTTTTACCTTTTCTTTCACATATATTGGTACCTCCCTCTAATTCTGAACCACGCCTCATGTTGGCCCTGTACTGTGTATAGCTACCAGCTTACATTACAGCTAGTTTTGCTGCAGTGTTTTTTTATTCTCTTTCACTTTGCACTTGAGTCAGGCGGGTTGGCCCGAGGGGGGTGCTACCTGGAAGGAGAGGAAGAGAGGCGGTGATACAGCTATTGTCTTTGCCTGAAGCGAAGCAGTACCATGTGTGGGTAACTGAAGAAAATAACTCTTGACAATTGAAGCTAGACTTACTGGTCAGCAGTTTTACATCAAAGGTTTCTATGATGGCTGATCTTTTTAAGAAACTCCTTCTGGTACATGAAAGGGAGTACATGGTGAACTGTCTATTAATTCATGAAATTAATGAAGACCTGGTAAAACAAGTGAGGGGGAGCAATAGCATAGAACCGTGTTTAGAGTTAGTAAGAAAGCCATACGTCTGGTAAAATGCTTACAGGCGAGTCTTCTAGTAATGATGAATGATCTTGGCAGGAAAGCAGGTGATCTGAAACTTCTCTGAACAGGTTTTTTGTTCAGACAAAGAGGGAGGTCACATTTAAATTAAAGCATTGCATAGCTAATAGGGGAATACTACATTCTGACTGTTCTTGATAGCCTGGATTTAAGTGAAAATAATTGGGTCTGTAATTGTACATCTATACATGAAATAAACCAGCCTCCCAAGTGGGATTTTTTTGATATTAGAAGGGAAGTATATTTTAAACCCAGGTTAGAATAATTCAACAGAGTAGGTGTTGTATATTAAAACACATCTCTCTGTATTGTATTCACTTGTATGCTGTATTAAGGAACTCCCTGGTGCCAAAAGAAAATATCAGTTCCAAAGTTCATCTCTCATATTTTGGAAATGTAGGGGAGGTAGATTCTGGGGTGCTGGCCAATTAGTCTTATAGAAACAGTTACTGGGTGTATTTGAAAATGTTATTCACTTGAAGGACATGAGCTGTCAAGGTATATTAATGTTTAAGATTTAATTATGACTTGTGACCTAAAAAGAGAAGAAAAACTCTATAAAAACTGAGGTAAAACCCAAGTCAAGTGTCACTCAACTTGTTAACTACAAGCTTGCGTGATCCATGCTCTGATCAAGCTGACTATCTCTGATCAAGCTGATTGCTGTTTGGGTTGTATTCAGAAGTCTTTTCCTTTGGAGACAGTTCCTGTCCTTATATTATATTCTACACTTCCATATATGTTAGAAGGTAAGAACTATTTTAAATGTACAGTACTGTGCAAAAGTTTTAGGCAGGTGTGAAAAAATGCTGTAAAGTAAGAATGCTTTCAAAAATAGACATGTTAATAGATTATATTTATCAATTAACTAAATGCAAAGTGAGTGAACAGAAGAAAAATCTAAATCAAATCCATATTTGGTGTGACCACCCTTTGCCTTCAAAACAGCATCAATTCTTCTAGGTACACTTGCACAAAGTCAGGGATTTTGTAGGTATATAGTCAGGTGTATGATTAAACAATTATACCAAACAGGTGCTAATGATCATCAATTCAATATGTAGGTTGAAACACAATCATTAACTGAAACAGAAACAGCTGTGTAGGAGGAATAAAACTGGGTGAGGAACAGCCAAACTCAGCTAACAAGGTGAGGTTGCTGAAGACAGTTTACTGTCAAAAGTCATACACCATGACAAGACTGAGCACAGCAACAAGACACAAGGTAGTTATACTGCATCAGCAAGGTCTCTCCCAGGCAGACAGGGGTTTCCAGATGTGCTGTCCAAGCTCTTTTGAAGAAGCACAAAGAAACGGGCAACGTTGAGGACCGTAGACGCAGTGGTCGGCCAAGGAAACTTACTGCAGCAGATGAAAGACACATCATGCTTACTTCCCTTCGCAATCGGAAGATGTCCAGCAATGCCATCAGCTCAGAATTGGCAGAAAACAGTGGGACCCTGGTACACCCATCTACTGTCTGGAGAAGTCTGGTCAGAAGTGGCCTTCATGGAAGACTTGCAGCCAAAAAGCCATACCTCCGACGTGGAAACAAGGCCAAGCGACTCAATTATGCACGAAAACGCAGGAACTGGGGTGCAGAAAAATGGCAGCAGGTGCTCTGGACTGATGAGTCAAAATTTGAAATATTTGGCTGTAGCAGAAGGCAGTTTGTTCGCCGAAGGGCTGGAGAGCGGTACACGAATGAGTGTCTGCAGGCAACAGTGAAGCATGGTGGAGGTTCCTTGCAAGTTTGGGGCTGCATTTCTGCAAATGGAGTTGGGGATTTGGTCAGAATTAATGGTCTCCTCAATGCTGAGAAGTACAGGCAGATACTTATCCATCATGCAATACCATCAGGGAGGCATCTGATTGGCCCCAAATTTATTCTGCAGCATGACAACGACCCCAAACTTACAGCGAAAGTCATTAAGAACTATCTTTAGCGTAAAGAAGAACAAGGAGTCCTGGAAGTGATGGTATGGCCCCCACAGAGCCCTGATCTCAACATCATCGAGTCTGTCTGGGATTACATGAAAAGAGAGAAGCAACTGAGGCTGCCTAAATCCACAGAAGAACTGTGGTTAGTTCTCCAAGATGTTTGGGCCAACCTACCTGCCAAGTTCCTTCAAAAACTGTGTGCAAGTGTACCTAGAAGAATTGATGCTGTTTTGAAGGCAAAGGGTGGTCACACCAAATATTGATTTGATGTAGATTTTTCTTCTGTTCACTCACTTTGCATTTTGTTAATTGATAAATATAAACTATTAACATGTCTATTTTTGAAAGCATTCTTACTTTACAGCATTTTTTCACACCTGCCTAAAGCTTTTGCACAGTACTGTATATCTCTTTTATGCATTGCTATAAGGTATAGGATTTAGCATTTAGCATATATTGGATGCATTAGCATTTAACGGTGGGCGAGTTTAGCTTTATGCATACATAGCCTAGGGGAAAAACATGCTATAACCATAAATATTGAAGTATTAACCCTTTGCGGTCCTATGTCGGACCAGGTCCGACATTACAATTTTCCCTTTCCTGTCTGATGTTGGACCCTGTCCACCATCATCAAAAAGACGTAAAGCAAAGGTCTCTAGTCCAATTTTTCTCCAGAAAAAGCAGAGAAAACCTTTTAATGTATCTGAAAAAAGGGTGTATCTGATAGCCCCATGCACCACAGAAATAGCACAAACACAAACAAAGGAGATAGCTGCTTCCGCATTCAGTGCTCAAAGAATATCAGACATTTGCAGAACTTTTTGAGATGTTATAGTAATAAAATAATGACTCGGATCACATTATTGAGGAGTTTGTCGATAAAATGAGTGATCAGGAGAAGATTTATCAGTGTGCACATCTATAAAGAGGTATGTGAAAAATACAGCGAACAAGGGGTGGGGCTTGGCTGGAGATGCATACTGAGTGTCCTTTTGTGATTCAGTGCCTTTTAAACCTGTTTTACTCTGAAAAAAACATTTTAAACAGCACGTGTTAAATAAACAGCGCGTCTGAAAATAAACCTGACGCAGCTGACAAGCACTGAATAAATGAACCACTAAGGGTTAATGCTATTATACCTGTTAAGGCACTGGACCGCCCAGATTGCCTGACAGCAAGTACAGACAAATGGATTCAATAAACTTTTTTTCCTAAAATCAGCCTTGCTGGATGCATTTCTTTTTTATACTGGGAAACCCATTGTTGAAATCTTCAGGAGCTAAATCTAAGCGATCAGCCTTGATCTAGCAGGGGGAGATCTGTGCTGACTCTGCTGGCGTGTTCACAGTACTGCAGGAAGAGGGCGGCAGTCATCCAACAACCGCCTGTGAGTCATGGCAGTGACACGGGGAGGTGGGAACGTGGGTGTGTGGACTTTCCCCCTATCTGAATGGCTGAGAGGCGAGTCTTGGGAGATTGCTAGCCCTATATAAAAAATGCTCTGCTGTTTCGTCAGGTCTGCCCTTTTAAACGCGCCGAAAGTGCGGAAGCGCTGGTCCACGACCGAGAACCAGTCGGAGAGAACGGAACGGAGGTTCAGAGCGAGACAGTGAGGGCGGGGAACCCTTGGGCAGACCCCTTAAAAGTATAGCTGAGCAGGCTAATTAGCTGGCAGCGTAGGACGGTGATCCGGGTCGCACGGGTAGAGACGACCAGGATATTGCTGCAGAGTACAGCACCTTTTCTTTATAGTTTTGTTACTGTTTGATTTTCCCTGTATCTTTGTGCCTTCTGTTTTGAATTATTGTTTCGAAGCACCTGCAAGGGCGCTGGTATTGTGTACCCTCGCTTGGTATGCCCGTGGTTCTGTTTACCATCGTTGGTAAATCAGACCACGGACCCACAGCGCCATCTGCGAGCTAAAAAGAAATAAGGCACCCTGCAAAATAAAACTGGGCACCTGTGTGGTGTTTTCAAGTACACCTGTCTGTCTCCTGGTCAGTGAATTACCCACAACCCTTCCACAACCTCATTCAGTGTTGATGTGATTTCCTGAGTCAAAGTCCCCTCTCTTTTTTGTGATGTCTGCAATCATTCCAAGTAGGTCAGAGTGCAGCTGCTCAAATATTGAGTTTAATTCATATTTTCAAATCTCTGAACTGTTTTGAAATGTCCGTCTCAAGATCATAGCTGACGGAGTTGATGTTTTCCCTATTAAAGTAAGTGAAGTGATGTCTATTCAGTTGATGTGTGCAGCAAGGCAATATATTTGCTCAAACAAAGGTTTGTACTGTTTAATAAAAATATATATATTTCTAATATTGAGCAGCCCAATACGTAAATAATTAGTTTCATGTGCAGAATAAAGACTAGCAGAAAAAAAACACCACAAGCCTTGAGTAGATGCTTCCATGCCACTTTTATTCTTAAACTACTAGTGCTGGACGATAATGACATTTTCTGTTATCGGCTGTAAATTATCATGATGATCGTTACTATTATTTGTTTATTTAGCAGACATCTTTATCCAAGACTAGGATGTGTGAACTATGCATCAGCTGCAAAGTCACTTACAACAACGTCTCACCCGAAAGACAGAGCACAAGGAGGTTAAGTGCATCATATTGGGAAACAGATGATAATATGATTATCAATAATAATTTCTCAACGCAATAAAATAATCAATGCAAAAACACGATCGATAACATCACAATAATCAATTATTGTTTCAACACTAAACACTACCAGCGCTATTACAGGAGCTACTTCACTGTGAAATTCATATTGTATGAATCTCTCTACATTTCAGCTTGACTCTTCTGATGCTCTTCTACTCTGCTGCTTCTTTAACCTTTTGAGAAAGAAATAAATGCATCATTAAACAGTGAGCAAAAACACAACCACAGATTTCCTGTTGAGCCAGTAATGGAACACCTGAGACATGCTAGAACAACACAGGACACACTGCTTGATGCATATTCCTATTCATATATAGTTAATCATAGGAATGAAAAATATAAGCCTACATTTTGGATGTCAGCATAGCTGACGTATCATGTCCTGTTTTACAGTGCCGGCAAACTCCATGCTCATGCTCCCAAGTCCAGTCAGCTTTGATTAGACAGTGTAAAGAGCTCCCCAAATGATCAATGTCCAGTATGTGATTTAGCAGGTCTGTTTTAGGGGGTTGTGCACACCAGAGGTTTGTGCAGAGATCTGTGGAGTGGCCTCATTAACATATTATCTTGCGGGACTTTGCAAACTGTACACAGCATTTACACAACGCCTCGTATCCTATACTATATGCCCCAGACATTTGTTAAATAACTGCTGTCACTATAAAAAACTGAACATTATTGTTGGCTTGATAATTGACATTGTCTGCTAGACCTATCCGCCTTGCATTCACAAAACACTGTACATGACTCATGAATGTGTCTGTTACAAGTTTTGTATCATTAAGAGTCTTATTTTACTTCAAGGAACAACAGGACAGATTTCAATTTCAATAAATCAGAGTCATTATATGTTGGTAAAGTATAAAACATACATTGTTGTTTATAAATTATATTTCATTTGCAGTACTACCTTTGCTAATGATTTGAACTGTGTTACTGTTCCAGAGTTCACTCTTCATGCCAGCTTTGTTTGTTATTGTGTGACAGCCAAGTCCTTTTGTGTCACTACCTGACAGCAAAGACTATCCAGTCAGGCCTGGACCCTGTTCATAGTGTGCACCCTGAGGCACACCTCTGTTAGGTTACAGGTCACTTTATATAGTGTGCAGCACTACACTCAAGAATAGAGTTCGGAGATGTAAACTGTGTTTCTGGTACTCCTTTGAGGAATAAGTAATTGTTTAGATATCTCATATCATAAAACATGGTGGGGTAGTGAGACTGTAGCCCAGAAACGGACATCCCTACCACTGTGATTTCATCTATTACTTACCTTTCCCATATCACGGCTCTTAGTCCTGAGCTTGTTGACCTGGGATTCAGCGATATCAGCGCGCTCCTCACTCTCCTCAAGCTCGTGCTGCACCTTCCTGAATCTAGACAGGTGGGTGTTGACTTGTTCCTCCTGAAAGGCAAATACAATGAACAGGAACGTTTGGTGCCTATCAAATACATCAAGGGATTGCATTCAAATGAAAAGTAATGTGTTACTGTCAGTTCCTGTGACTGTGTATATCCACACAGACACTTTTATATGTCAGTTCGTTTGCATCACCAAAGCTATGGATCATGTTTTCTGTTTATAACACATTCTCAGGAGTGTACCCGAGCAATTGGAAACATAACCCGATGAGAACAATATGCACTAGCCAGTGGAAATGGACACTGAGTGGATCCATTTGAATTCAATTTCTGAAATTGAAATGAACCAGAAGGTAAAGCTGCCATTTTACATCTTGAATATGTTTTGACATGCAAATAAATAAAGTCCTAAAAAAAGGGAATCACACCTATCGTAAAAATGAAAAATGTTTTGGTATTATGCCTACTAGTAATCTATGCAGCTTGAGGCCGTGGTATATAGTAATCTAAACCATAGCACTGAAATAGTGAAATACATTTTGATTAGAGCTTTATCCCTGAATTTTCTACTATAGATAGTTGACTACAGTAAATATCTTGCTAATTTATTTTCAGTTTATGAACATTTTGTGCAATTTAGTGTTAATTCTGCTAAGCTTTGTACCACCAAATCTCCCGGCATGAAAAACTGCTTTAAAAAATCATTTAAAATTAACACCCATGTTTATAGATCCATTTGGTTGAAGTCTGCAGCCTGACGAAGTCTTTTATGCTAATTTAAAAAAAGCCACTTTGCATGCAATTACATCATCGGTTTAATTAGATCAAAATTCTAAGGGTATGTCTGCAAAGGTGTTAAGGGTAGTAATTCAAGAAAACAGCAATGTCCTAAAATAAAGGGATATATCAAAACCAGAAAAGTGTCACTTACAGCTTCCTCAGCCTGTCTCTTGTAAGCCTTCACTTTCAGCTGCAGCTTATCAACCAGATCCTGGAGTCTGATGATATTCTTACTGTCCTCTTCTGCCTGCAGGCAATAAAGAAATGAATAAATAAATAAATAAATAAATAAATAATAACACATTATAAAATGAGTAATAATGTAATGCTGAGACTTCATTAAAACTTTCAGAAACTGGTGTATTACCTGGTAGGTGAGCTCCTTGGCTCTTCTTTCATATTTCCGGACTCCTTTAACTGACTCAGCACTACGTCTTTGCTCAGCTTCAAGCTCATTTTCCAGCTCGCGCACCTGGAAATTATTGCAAATATTAAACCCAGTTCAGTTCCTTGTACAAGGGAATTATTAGTCTGTATGTTCAGCTCACCCTGGCCTCCAGTTTCTGGAGCTGTTTCTTTCCACCCTTCATGGCCAGCTGCTCAGCCTCATCCAGACGATGGGTCAGGTCCTTCACTGTCTGTTCCATGTTCTTCTTCATCCTCTCCAGGTGAGAGCTGGTGTCCTGTTCCTTCTTGAGCTCCTCTGCCATCATGGCAGCCTGATAGGTGAAGAAAGTAGATGAATGGAAGGGAGTGATTTAGAACTGTTGCAGCAGAAGGAGTGGGGGGGGGGGGTTGGGATTGTAAGGGATTCAGCCACTGGAGCTAAACTCAGTAGCTTGATGGAGGAGCTCTGACCCTGAACACTATAATCAGAAATGTATACCTTACACTGGTGTGTTGAATAGCTTGGGCACAATTGGTGAGGCAGACAGACATACAGACAGACACTGTGACTCACATCAGTAATAGATTTCTTGGCTTTTTCTTCTGCATTTCTTGCTTCCTGGATGGCATCCTCTACCTCACCTTGCAGCTGGGAAATGTCATTCTCAAGCTTCTTCTTGGTGTTGATAAGACTGGTATTCTGTCAAGGGAAAGGTTGTAAGTTGATGAAAACTGATCAATATAAAAAAGAACACGAATTTAGAAACTAGGTGGGAAACAAAATCTTCCAACCTGGGAGTGCAGCAGCTGCACACGCTCGCTTGCGTCAAGGAGCTCCTGTTCAGCCACTTTGCGGCCTCTCTCTGTCTGTTCCAGGGCAGCCCTCATCTCTTCAATTTCAGCCTGCATCAGGGTGTTCCTGCGTTCCACCATGGCGAGCTGTTCCTTCATGTCTTCCTGTCCTCGGAGAGCATCGTCAAGGTGCAGTTGGGCATCCTGGACAAAACACAGAAATCAATAAAATCATTAGGAACATTTTTAAGACAATGGAAGTGTGCTTCAATAGCTGCAATGACAGAAACAGTCCGCACCTTGAGTTGTCCTTGGACGTTCCTCAGTTGTTTCTGAGCTTCAGCTGCTTGGCGGTTGGAGTGACTGAGCTGAATTTCCATTTCATTCAGATCTCCCTCCATCTTCTTCTTCAATCTCAGGGCATCATTGCGGCTCCTAATTTCAGAGTCGAGAGTGCTCTGCATGTGGTCTATCACTCTCTGACTGTTTCTCTTCAGCTGTTCCAGCTCCTCGTCTTTCTCGGCGATCTTTCTGTCAACCTCAGACTTCACCTGGTTCAGCTCAAGCTGGACGCGAAGAATCTTTGACTCCTCATGCTCCAACGAGGCCTATAAAAAAAACAAGCATTGTAAAAGTTGTTATAAACATGCCTGTGCTTACATTACTCCAGTTGAAGGAAATGCATTGGATCAGCTACCCTAGCTTTTGTTATACATTTATATTGTTTTGCAATATCATACCTAAAAACATGACAGCATGCTGAAGTCATCACCTATTACACCAAATGAACCATATTTAATTTAAAATAATTGTACTTACACAAGGCTGCTCCTATACTAATGTGATGCACGGATATATTTAAATGTTCACCAACAGCATTGGTTCCTTGAAAAATATTTGTTGAACAGTAGCACATACAAATGATTGAAAAGGACAACAAGCACTTAACAAGCTACCTTTTCCTGATGGGTATTTGTTTTTTTAACGTTTCATACTCTGCTTTACCTTGCTTTTTTCCTGATTCACGACTTCAGTTTGTGTCTTATTTTGCGCATGCCTCTCACTGGTACAGGTTGAACTAGCTGTTCGTATGTGAAAATTCCTGTTTAAACATTTTCAGGCTTTGAATTCTTTAAAATAAAGCACCTTATAATATATATAAAAAAAAAAAAGAATTGACAGTGCTCCCTCGCTATAACACAGGTCTCTGAGGGACACAATATGAGCTTTATAACCAAACAGCGTTATATATAGAAGCAAAAAATTAACCATTCATTTCAATGAATTAACAATGCATAAAGCATCATGCAATCAATGCTATATTTTTTATCCAAAAAAAGGTACCATTCCCACTTGTGGATCATTTTAATTAGCAGTTTTAAAACTATAAATAGCCTGGCTAAACGGCGGGCGGGAGTTCAGTTCGAAGCGACAGACAAGCAAACCAAGTGTGAGAAGGAGAGTGCGTCGGGAGAGGGGAAGAGGGAACGAGCTCGCCCCAGGTTTGGCTGCCAGAGCGGGGCTGAAGCGTCTTGTCTCCTGGAGAAAGCCACCGCTCCTCTCGCAGCAAAAAATATATATTAGGAAAGATAACAACATAATAGGCCTAATATTTATTTACTTACAAAACGAATGCTGAATTAATTACCAGGTTATCACGAAACACCTTTTTCGAACACTTGAAAATTGCCATTTTTGATAGACAAATCAAAATTGTAGACCTCATGTGGACATGCAGACCCGAATCACTGCTTATAAAACATCAGACTGTCTGCCATACATTTGGAAAATACAGTAACTAATAGGTGTCAGGACACCTTTCTAAATGGATCTTTTAATGACACTATTTCAGTTCTTTGACTAAACAGTCATGCAGCACATTTCTACATGTGTTTCTTTTGATTGTAAAGTATAGAGTAATGAAAATGAGAGAGAATATGCACACAATGGAGATGAGAAGGTGTGTGTTTTTAAGGAATTACCTCTGCTTCCTCCAGGGCGGTTTGGATTTCTGACTTTTCCGTTTCAATCTGCTTCTTTGACTTCTCCAGCTCATGAATAACCTTCCCACCCTCACCAATCTGTTCAGTCAGATCAGAGATCTCCTCTACAAGATGGAGAAGATGAAGATTGCTGTTAATATTAGAGTCCATGATTTAACTGGGTGGTTTGAATATATAATATCAGATTGATTGCAGGTTCTGAGCACATCAGAGCGCTTTAAAACATATCATGTGTTGATCTGATGAGGAAACTGATCCTGCCCTGTTCCATTGTCCATAGGTCTTGCCAGCCGATCTTGCATTCTTCCACACTCTCCCATCTCACCCATTCTCCCCGCTTGGCCTGGAAAACTGCCTTTACACTCCTGTTCCTCTCCTCCTGCTTTTGCACCTCGTTGACTACCAGCTTCCTCCATTGAGCTGGGGTTGCCTTGAATCATATAATCTGTGACGATCGTGATAAAATACAGCCTCACACATAATGCTCCCTGCCTCATCGACCTATCCAGAGACCAGTCTGTGAGGCCGTTTGTATCCTTCTCTTTCATTGAGTGGTGTCCCTGATTTTACTTGCTGGGGCAGGGACCTTGTTAGATGTAATGCAAGATATGTTTTAATAAGTCAAGGCAAATACCCTGTGGCATGCAATTCAAGGAGGCTTACGCTGTAAATTCTTGTTCTCCCGTTTAAGGGTTTCCAGGTGGTCCAAAGCTTCTTCATAGGAGTTCTTCATTTTGAAAAGCTCAGTGCTGAGAGAGCGAGTCTCTTTCAGTGCAGCCTCCAGCTCTGCCTGGCCTTCTTCAAATTTCTGCTTCCAGTCAGCTAGAACCTGAATGAATATATGTGTCATTAATATACATCAATAGGTTTCTATTAATATTCATAGTAGCTGATTGATCTCAGAACTTTGTCAAGTTGGGTCTTAAAGGATCCAAGTGATTCTGCCTCAACAACATAACTAGACAGTCCATGCCATACCCTCACCACTCTCTGTCTGAAGAAATGTCTCCTTCTCTTTGTTGTAGGAATTTCGTAATATATATATTAGAACAACTATTTCTTTTTAAATGTTATTTTCTACAACAGAAAACTGAGAAGATGGGTGGAGAGTTTGAGTCAGTAATGCAATATGGGCCTCTTTATGAATCAAAGCAATGTGTTTGTGCTGCTTTGGTTGTATTGCCTATACAGAATAGATCATGCCACGTTTGCAAAAATTAGAGGAAGGAAGGGTCATAAATGATGTCGCTACAAGGGCATGTGTTGAAAGTTAAAAAACTGCATTGATCTGGCTGTAGTTGATCAGCTGATCTGGCTGTAGCCCCATGAATTTAAAATTCATTTAAAATTATTATTTCTATACGAATAAACATATATTTGACTTGAATAATTTTGTTTATCAGTTCTATTTTTCCCTACAGTGTTCTGAGTCTCTTTCTGTTTCTTTTCTAACTCCACTGGTCGTCGTTACTGTACCGTGCTTAAAGTATTGGTTCAGGTTAACTGTCAACCCCTTTTAATTCAGCAGACTAATTCAGCTGTGGGATTGCAATATCTTCTCCTTATATAGCTGTCTTTGTAATAAACATATCTCAGGTACCTTGTCGAAGTTTCTCTGCTTCTTGTCGAGAGCAGAGGCTTGTGCATTTGCTCTTTCTACATCAACCATGAGATCTTCAACTTCACCCTGGAGTCTCAGTTTTGTTTTTTCCAGAGAGGCACACTTTGAGTTCACAGCCTCAATGTGCTCCTCAGCATCTTGAAGGCGCTGTGCTAGCTTTTTCCTGGGAAAAGTTTTCAAGTAAGAAAGGGTTAAAGAATGAAAGAATTTAAAAGAAATATAAAGCTGTAAGTTAACTATGATTATTTACTTTGCTTCTTCAAGCTCCTCAGTGCGCTGGATAGCATCAGTTTCGTATTTTGATCTCCACTGAGCCACCTCACTGTTAGCCTTGGACATTGCACGCTGCAGCTCAGCCTTGGCTTCCTGCTCCTCCTCAAATTGCTCCCGAAGCAGGTCACAGTCATGGCGGGCAGATTGCACACCATGAGCCAGGGCAGTCTTGGCCTTTAAAGAATGACGGGAATGTTAAGAATTAAATTTAGAAACAATGCAAATCACTGTATATGAAGAGGAAGGTGGCATGTATTACTTTTGTTTCTTCCTCTATTTGCCTCTTGAGCTCCTCAATTTGCTGCATGAAAGCCTGCTTTCCTCTTGTGAGCTGAGAAATTAAAGATTCTTTCTCATCCAGTTGGCGAGCGAATTCACCTGAAGCGAAAATATTCATAGCTATTTAAAAACAATCCTTCCTTTACAACACGTAGAATAACATCATGCAGCAACTGCAGTAAAAGCATACCATTCTCCGTCAGGAGACGGGCTCTTTGAGTACTGATGTCATTGATCTGACGGATATTCTCATCGTTCTTCGTCTTAATTTCACTATATTGGTCCTCCAGAGAACGACACATCTTTTCCAGGTTTGCCTTTGATTACAAGTTGAAAAACATTAGTGTACAAGAACGTAATTCTTTATTGTATATTGAGAGGACAAACTTGTGCTGTTTACCTTGGATTTGGCTACAGATTCCATGTTGCTGGAGAGATCATCAAGTTCCATTTTATATTCACTCTTTTCCTTCTCGAGCTTCTGTTTCACACGCTGGAGGTTGTCGATCTGTTCTCCCAGTTCAGCCACGCTGTCGGCTTGCTTTTTGCGAAGAGCAGCGGCAGTAGCTTCATGCTGCAGAGTGGACTCCTCTAGATCACGCCTGAGCTTCTGAAACTCAGCTTCACGTTTCTTGTTCATTTCAATCTGAGCTGAAGTTGCACCACCGGCTTCCTCAAGCCTTTCACTGATCTCTTCAAGTTCCCTGGAAAGATCAGCTCTTTGCTTTTCAATCTTTGCCCGAGACGCTCGTTCGGCCTCGATTTCTTCTTCAAGTTCTTCAATGCGGGCCTAGAAAATGTAAAATTGAACAGTTGAAATTAAACATTTATAATCATTTCTCATCTGTGAATTGAAAGATTTTGATTTCCACACAATACCTGAAGCTCCTTAATCTTCTTTTGAAGTTGAACACCCAAAGCTTGTTCATCTTCAATTTTGCTCAGCAGTTGACTTGTTTCAAAGTCCTTCCTGAAAAGTTTAATATATATATATATATATATATATATATATATATATATATATATATATATATATATATATTATTACATAGTTCTTTTTTTAAATAGCCAAAGTTTCTTTAAGATATACATTTCACACAATACAATCTTACTTTTTTATCTTCTCATCTGATTGCTGCTTGTCGTTCTCCAGATCCATTATGGATTCCTGGGCTAGTTTCAGATCTCCCTCAAGCTTTCTCTTGGCTCTCTCAAGGTCCATACGGAGTTTCTTTTCTTGCTCCAATGAACCTTCAAGCTAAATGAAAGAAATAGCTATATTATATTAATATATTTCATTAAGTTAAACCCCATTGAGAGTCTGCATCGTAGGCTTCACTCACATCGTCCACTTGTTGTTCCAGCTTAGTCTTTGCTTTGGTCAGAGTGTTGACTTTGTCCTCCTCTGCTTGCAGGTCATCAAGGGTCTGTTGGTGTGCCTCTTGGAGGGCTTTCTTTTCCTTGGTTAATTTTGCAATGCTTTCATCCTGAGTAGCCATTTCTTCAGTAAGGTTTTTAACCTACATAAAAGGTTTAGAAGCAAAACAAATTCATGCAATTTTCTGATCAGTTTTTTAAAATAAATGAGTGTATGTCATTTGCTAAAATCCTCACCTTATTTTCTGTGGCATGCTTCTCCTTCTCCACTTTGGCCAATGTAAGCTCCAGGTCATCAATGTCCTTCTTGAGCTCACTGCACTCGTCTTCCAGTTTCCTCTTCTTGGCAGTCAGCTCAGCATTCATTTCCTCCTCGTCTTCCAGTCTCTCAGTAATCTCTTTAACTTTAGCCTCAAGCTGGATTTTGCTTTTGATAAGCCCCTCACATCTTTCTTCAGCATCAGAGCGAACTTCAGCTTCCTGTTAAGACATTGTGAAAGTATTGTTATCAACAAATGTAGATATGAATGTATAATGTATTTAGTTTAGCACATTTGCATGATATTGATGATACTTGAAAGAATTAGTAACAGGGAATTTATTTGTGGTGCTTTCATCCCTAGCAATCTCCTGAGATACCACAGTTAAAATGAGCCCTTCCCCACTTCCAAAAATGAAATTCAGTTCCGTATTTTAAATACTGAGCCACTGCATGGCACTAATAATGGGATCTTGCTGATGCAAACATTGCCACCCATTTAATAGCAGGCAACTGTAACATAAGCCAATGTATTAAATCCACAGAGAGCTTTGATAAGAGATCGGGATTCACTTTCTCAACAACTGAACTGTGCTTTCTACTATGTTTTCTCACCCCTTCACTGGCTTCTTTCCTGTCAATAACCAATCAGCTGCTACTATGAATGAGTGACATGCTTTCAGCCTGTAACTTGCTTTGACCCAGAAAACACTTGAGGTGAAATGACCCAGGAAGTGCAAACAGATCACCCAAGAATAAGGCTTAGAAACTGAGAGCTTCCAGTTTCATGTTTTAAATAGAAAATACCTGTGTGCTATAACGTGTTTTTCTCAGACTGCACATTTGCGGCCTGTGTTGCTAATGTAAGTGCTTGAATTCCTTTAAGAGAAGGTGTATAAAATAGTTAATAAAGTTCAGTTACCCTGACTTCACTTAACTGAGTAACTCTTGCTTTATTCAATACTGTACGATGGGGCCCTTTGTGCCTTAATACTACCTATGGTTCTCCACACTCTTCAAATAGCAGACTTCTGTCCATCAATTGTACTTATTTAGTCCATAAGAAGACACTTTTAAATCTAGTGCATCAATCATTCCTCTAGGCTGTGACTAAATGAAACATTGAAAGTAACATCATATAAGTGGACTAAAAAGCCATAGTACAAAACAGACTCGTACAGACTGGACTTGAAGCAGCAGGTCATTCTTTTCCTGCATCACAGAATTCATTTTCTCCTCAAGCTCCTTTCGTTTTGCTTCTGCTTTGGCCAGACTTTCTTTGCACTTTTCGAATTCTTCTTTCATGTTGGCCATTTCCTTTTCAGACTCGGCGCTCTTCAGCAGCGGCTTGATCTTGAAGTAGAGCTTCATCCATGGCCAGTGTTTCACATTCATGAATGAGCGAATGTTGTACTGGATGGTGAAAATGGACTCCCTATAATACAAGAACAAGGTAATAACTTCAGTTCTAGACGACTTCTAGAATTATTTTACATAAGTGCAAATGCTGACTAAATATTACATGCAATATGAATAATACAATGCACCATATGACTACTACATAAGCTGGGCTGATTTTTGACTCTATTAAGAACAAGGGGTGCTGTACTCATGATATATATTAATACCTGTTAAGCCCTACTTGCAGTCATATTACGTAGTTGCATTGATCTGGGGGTTTACTTATTTATTTAATTTTATTATTATCTCTTGAAGTGGTGTGGGATTCAGTACTGTTCTAAATGTTTAACAATTTCATCAGTAACTCAAATATATCAAACAGTTGCAATTCTTCAGAGGTTATAGTATTTCTTCATTCACCTCCTTTCCATCATCTTTTGGAATTCCCTTCTCATCAGAAACCCACGACATTGAGCCTGAGTTCTAGTGATGAGTGCGGCCAATTTTTCATCTCGCATCTCCTCAAGTACACCCAGCAGACCAGCTTTAAAGAACACCTGCATTCAAGAGAGTCACAGTAAAATATGGTTTTGTCTTAGCATGGTGCAACATTCAATTAAAAGAAGGGAGTTCACTTAATCATATAATAACTCCCATCCATGGTTGGCTGTGGAATAGCCCAGACTTGAACTGGCAATGTCCAGGCTATAGTGCCTCTACTGGATGCACCACTTGGGATGTGCCTCTACTCTATCTCCTCTCGTTTATAATGTTTGTAACATAAGAAAGGTTACAAACTAAATGAGGCCATTCGGCCCATCTTGCTCGTTTGGTTGTTAGTAGCTTATTGATCCCAGAATCTCATCAAGCATCTTCTTGAAGGATCCCAGGGTGTTAGCTTCAACAACATTACTGGGAAGTTAGTTCCAGACTCCCACCATTCTCTGTATAAAAAAAGTGCCTCCTATTTTTTGAACTCCTCCTGTTCACTGAACCCTTCTGCACACATAATTTGGAATCCCTTTTGTAGCATGTGTCAGAGAATCAAGACCCAGCTAAATTCTACTCATGTATTTGGCAGGGATGGAATTAACCCCAACATTGCCAAACTAAAATACAAAATAAACAATCTATATTTACAGACACAAACACACTATTTACATACGCAGGGCTTCAACCATGTTACACTATGGAACATTATTCTCAAGATGATGCTAAATGTGAAGACATATTATGTATACTAACCTTGGTGTGGCCAAATTTATACTCCTCGTGATTCACATCAATTGATCCCAGAAGCTTCTCTGATGCTTTCTTGTTGTCCATGAACTGACCCTCAGGGATAACACTTGCATTTAACACTTTGTATCTGTCAAAAATAAGAACATACATGTGATTATACACTTTTAATAGCTGCAAAGAGAAATATAAAATAAAGAAAAAACATTATTGAGAGGTAAACTCAGTGGTGTTGATACCTTTGCTTGAAGTCACCATACAAGATTCTGCTTGGGAATCCCTTTCTGCAAATTCTGATACCTTCTAACACACCATTGCATCTCAGCTGGTGGATAACCAAGAAGTTTTCCATTAAACCTGAAATTACAATTAGAAGTGTGTCACAAACTTATTTTAAAATCATGATACCTGTCACAAACATACATGATCATATTATAATTACCTGGAGTCTTTGTCTCGTTGGGAATTATGCAACGCACAAAGTGTGGATGGGTGCTTCTTAAGTTGGTCATCAGCTTGTTCAGGTTCTCCTGTAGAATGACAAATATATAATTATCATTTGTAATTTACAAACCAGCACAGACTTTAAATGGTGGGAGGAACATAAATAAACTGGCCAGACTGCAAAAGAAATCAAAAACACATACTCTGAAAAGAGCTGACACCGTCTGGAAGGAGCCACCCTTCTTCTTCTTTCCACCCCCCTTTGCAGCAGCAGCCTCTTTAAATACAAAGAATAATCTTCAGACTGATCAAATACAAATGAGTCCAAAACTATCTTTAATACTCCAAACTAGCCAGCAATGAACATACAGTATGAAAGTGTTGCTGTAATAAAATTAGTCACACATAATGTGATTTCAAACGTGAATGAAGTATGACATTTTTCCAGTACCTGCAGCTGGAAAAGCGGCATAAAGGAGGGCCAGGAGTTTCATGGATGATTTCTGGTACAGCCCCACTACAGTGTCGTTCAGGGGGTCCTTGTTCTTGTCCAGCCAGCCGGTGACGTTGTAGTCCACAGTGCCCGCATAGTGCACCAGGGAGAAGTGGGCCTCAGGTTTTCCTTTGACTGGTTTAGGTTTCTGGAAGGCGTTGCTCTTGCCAAGGTGCTGGTCGTACAGCTTGTTCTTGAAAGAAGTGTCTGAGGCCTTGGGGAACATGCACTCCTCTTCAAGGATGGAGAATATTCCCATAGGCTAGTGAAAATTAAGATTCAAGCATTAGAAAGAGAATAGCGAGAGACCAAGCATGGTGCAAAGGTTATTATGTTTTTACACACCTTTTCAATAAGCTCAATGCAAGCAGCCAAGTCCATGCCGAAGTCAATGAACTCCCAAACGATTCCTTCCTTCTTGTACTCTTCTTGTTCCAGTACAAACATGGTATGATTGAAGAACTGTTGCAGTTTTTCATTGGTGAAGTTGATGCACAGCTGCTCCAAGCTGTTGTACTAAATACATGTATGATATATATATAAATATGAATATTAACAATAACAGTAATAAAACAAAGTAGTAAAGAATCTATAAGCAGTATGACAAATCAAACTTACATCAAAGATCTCAAATCCTGCAATATCCAGGACTCCAATGTAGAATTGTCTTGTCTGCTTTGTAGCCAGCATCTCATTGATACGGACAACCATCCACAAGAACAGTTTCTCATAGACAGATTTAGACAAAGCGCCAACAGCGTGATTGACCTATTAAAAGATACAAGATTAATTGTTAAATGAGAATAATATGAAGTTGAATTGTGTGCAATGTGCATGGAGATCGAGAGCAAACACATTACCTGGGGGACAGTCTGCCCCTTGGTCACATATTCATTCCCCACTTTCACTCTTGGGAAGCACAAGGCTTTCAGCAAGTCAGCTGAGTTCAGTCCCATCAGATAGCTGACTTTATCAGCCACTGAAACCAAACAAAACATCTTGATGATGACATCTGGTAATCCTAGATGTTTAAATGGGTTGATATTGATAGAATATATATATATATATATGTGTGTGTGTGTGTGTGTGTGTGTGTGTGTGTGTGTGTGTGTGTGTGTGTGTGTTTCATAGCTGTTAGCCCATGTGTTTCTCAAACTCTTTTTAACTGTGATGTCAGCTAAAAGTTTTGTGGTGTAAATGTTTTGGGTTACAGGGCATTTCTAGAGAATCACACCTGTTCAGTAATCAATCAGGTTGTTTACATTCCAACTTTCTATTATTATTAATTAGTCATTTAGCAAATGCTTTTATCCAAAGTGACTTACAAGAGACCATGGTGAGAACTATGCAGTTCTTCAACTATTTGTTGAAATGTGTAACAAATTATCTTAAACCAAATATGGTACATGTGTGAGCAGAAACAAGCATTCTTTAATACTGTGATCACAACAAAATAATTAATTAAATTGAATATTATGTTAATCACAAAATAATGCATATTGCGTTTACTGCTATTTGAAAATTAAAAGGAATTAAGATAGATATGATAAGAATAGCAAGTGCTTTTAAGTATGATTTAAAGCACACATATTGCCTGTGCTTGTTACCTTCAGTGCCGTCTGGCTCAGCCTGCTCCTCACGTTGCTTCTGCTTGAACTTCATGTTACCGTAGTGCATCACCGCACCAGTTAGCTTGTAGATGCCCATTTTCTCTTCATTGGTGAACCCAAGAATGTCAATGGCAGACTGGATAATAAAAACAACATTAGGCACATATAAAAGGTAATGAAATCATTAAACAAAGCTAATCAATGAAACTTACATCTGTGGCATCCAACTCCTCCTTGTCGTCAATGCTGGCGACGGTGATCTGCCCTTGACTGATCATAGGGTAATCGTAGGGGTTGGTGGTAATGAGAAGCATGTCTGGAAGGAAGGACAGCAACAAACGTTATTTCGAGACAGACAGATCAATCAGCCAGTTAAGAGAGTGATTTAGTTTCACCTACCAATAAGTTCTGGCTTGTGGTTGGTCATGATTTGATAGAAGATATGGTAGCTCCTTTCTTCTTTCAACTGAAATGTGACCCTGGATTTTTCCAGCAAGTCTGTGAGGAATAAATATTACAGTTAGATTATTAAATGTCTAAAAGTAAGACACAAATGTAAAGAGATATTACAGCAGAAAAAAAATAAACGTACAGGTCTCAATATCAGCGGAAGCCAGTTTTCCTGTTGCTCCGAAGTGAATTCTGATAAATTTACCCTGAATGAAAATAAAAAGAAACCACGTCAGTATGCTAATGCACTGCTAATGGCTCCAGAAAGTCCAAACATGCAGTAATGTAATGGAAACAAAAGCACTGTCACTTACAAAGCGAGACGAGTTGTCATTTCTCACAGTTTTGGCGTTACCAAAAGCCTCCAGCAGAGGGTTAGCTGAAATGATTTGATCCTCCAGGGTTCCCTATATAAGACACAATCCTAGAGTTAGTTAATGGAACTGGAACCCGTTGAATGTTCCATACTATTTGATGTCATTGACAGAAGTTTCCAACCTGGACTTTTCCAGGAGCCGGCTCTTTCTTCTTCTCACCACCAGCCACTGCGATTGTCGCAAAGTACTGGATGACACGCTTGGTGTTCACAGTCTTTCCTGCACCAGATTCTCCACTGAATGCAAGAGAAAAACATATTATGCTGATATTTCTGGAGAGCTTTATGTTTTAATAATTCTTGTAATTATACCCCATACTTACGTGATCAGGACTGACTGGTTTTCACGATCTGTAAAGGTAATTATTTAAAGAATTTGATTAAAGATGGTATCGAAACTATTATTTAGTTTAACTGAAGATAATGAGTAACAGATCCAATGTGGGGTCTCAGTAAGTCAATGTCTATATTGTAATTTCTTTCCCCTGTCATGATATTACCATTTACAAAAACAATGCTTTTCATAACATTTCATTTATGATATACGAGATCCATTACTTCACCAAAAGGCATGAGATATAGAAACAGATGGAATGAATTTAATGTATTTACTCCAGATAAAATCAGTTTGATTTTGAAATACTTACCAGTAAGCATGAACTGATAGGCATTGTCAGAGACGGAGAAGATGTGTGGGGGAGCCTCCATACGCTTCTTGCCTCTGTATGCATTAACACAAACCTTGTCGTACACTGGAAGCCACTTGTATGGGTTCACAGTAACGCAAAACAGCCCAGAGTAAGTCTGCAATTGTACAATGGAATATTAAATACAGTTCATTCAATAGTCTTTTGATTGTATTTATTTATTTAGTTTGAACTCTCTTACGTAGATCATCCATGCGGCATAACGCTCTTTGAGGTTATACAGCACAGTTGGTTCACTGAGGTGGGTCATCATGGCCATGTCCTCAATTTTATCATACTTGGGAGGGTTCATAGGGTAGACGTCATCTTCCTTAGCAGTGACGGTCTGAAATGCAAAAAAAGGACAAACTTAAATTCTGAGAAACAAAAACCTGTGTTTTTGAAAGGCAAGGGTTTGATACATCATACTTAGTTACAACACAATTGGTTTAACTGCCTGTGTAAGTTTATATCCATTTATATGTGTTTCATGTCAAGATATTATAATTGCTGGTACTCAGAATATTGGGCTATATCCTCACTAATATGCAATTTGCATGTTTTTAAAATAAAATGTTAATGTTAGAAAACTACTTAAAAAAACAAAGGTTATCCAAAGCACTTATCTAGCATAAGGAAAGTGCATGCTACCCAAGTAATGTGAAAGAGCAGGCTACCCTGTTTCATGCAATGCAGTAGTAAATAACAGAAATGTAAGCCATAAAAGATGCTGTTTTTACTCCAATGTGACTTACTTGTCCTTCCAAAGTTTTTACAGTGACTTTGCTACCTTCTTTACTCTGGATAACACCTTTCAAGTACATCTCTTTGGCATCTGCTACGTAGCACGCAGTTTTTGCATCAAAGGGTTTGCTTTGAGCCTCAATTCTTTCCCTCTCAGGTTTCCGGAGGTAGATGGCCGCCGGCCCGTATATCTCCATCTCTGCGTCCGTACTCATGATGCCGGTTTACTGTGGGAATACACAATGAAGACAGTTAGCTGAACATGTTGGTCATTATTCTATTATATCTGGACTGCAGTAATGCACAGTAATGTAAAACCCAGTGATCAGTGGCAAGCTGGTGTAACGAGTTCATTTAGTTGTTTCAGTTTAAACCATGTGGTTCCATTCTTGGTGTAACACTGATACCCTCCTGCCAAGGCCAATAGATCTGATCTCAAACATGAAAAATTTTACCCAAACCAATCAGTGCAGTATAGAAACCCGGACCAGAGAACAGGGTTGAAAATTAGAGTTGTATGGAAAGGGCTATCTAGTCATGTAGTTGAGGCAGAATCACTTGGATCCTTTAAGACCTGACAGTTCCGTGATCTGCTATTAGGATCCTGATGATACTAGATGGGCCAAATGGCCTCGACTCATTTTTACATTTTGTTATGTTCTAGTGTTACATTGTAACATTGATACCCTCCTGCCAAGGTCAATAGATCTGATCTCAAACATTTAACCCAAACCAATCAGTGGAGTACAGAAATCAGGACAAGCGGACAGAGTTGAAATTTACAGTTGGCGATTGACATAAGACAAAGGGAATGAGACACGCAAAGAGTGGTGTGTGTGTATAGAAAGGGCTATAGTCATGTTGTTGAGGCAAAATCACTTGGATCCTTTAAGACCGAACTTGACAAAGTTCTGTGATCTGCTACTAGGATCCTGATTGGCTAACTGGCCTCCACTTGTTTGTACATTTTATTATGTTCTTGCGCTCAAAAATAACAACACTAGTCAGCAAAACATAGTACGTATAGAACTGGAAGAGGCTCACCAAGAGAAAGACCCTGGTGTTGTAATAGACTCATAACAAATGATCTTATCAATGATATCATTTGGTTTTACAAGTATTTCTTACCTTCCTTCACAACAAGCACAGGAAGATGGTAATTTTAGTTCTCCACAGCACTGCAAATAAAAAGAGAAAAGCATTTTTTTTTTCCTGTTGTGATTTTTTTTTTTTTTATCTTGCTTGTTCTGGACTTCCCTAAGCATTATTTCAGTGCACTAATACTGACTCCCGGTCACTGTAGATAACTCTCAATAGAGGATCTCACTGGACTCCAGTAGACCACTGAAAAGAACACAACACAACACACCAGTGTTATGAAACCCAATTAAAACACACATATCTGTATATATATATAATGTTATTTTTAGGTTTATTGTATTGAAAGAGTTTCCATTATTTTATTAATTCAAGAGAGTATACTTGTAAAAAATCTAATTTATTTTGTAAATGCTTAATAAATTAATTATAAAAATGTGAGATATATTTTATGTGTTTTATATTAAGATCTACTTTTTAAAAAAATCTTCTTTGTTTTAGGCTAAACAGATTCAGTTTTTTCAGCGTGTTCTATTGTTTAACAAATGGGTAATCTGCGCGACTTGCTTACGTTTGTAAATTCTTCATCCAAGCATGTTAACAGTTTTGTCTGATCAGGTTAATGCTAACCCATGTATGCTTCTAATATTAGCATATTCACTCTGTATTATTAGCTGTGCTGCTTATTCTAATGCTGCCATTAAAGTAGAACAACTTGAACACAAAACAGACACTTAAACCTAAAGCAACTTACCACTGCTTGACACGCCTATCAGTGAGGGTGAAGGCTCTGCGCTTCTCATTTTATTAAGAACATTTTGCCAGCCCAGCAAAACTGGCCGCTCTATAAGGACATGAAACTTTACTCACTAAAGATACCCACAACCCCCTCTGAAACTTTATTCCATTTACTATTTGCGTGTGTCCACAAGATTTGGCTAAAGGTTATGATGATAACACAATATTTCTTGAAGCTGATCCAGTTAAGTTTGTTATTTCATATGTTCTTCTATTTGTGCCTCATAGGCAGGTCATATTGGGAGTTAGATGTTGTGCATTTAATGACTGAGGCCCCTATTGGGTTTATCAGATTAAACTAAATGCATCCAGTAAAAATGGATTGTAAAGAATAACTTACCAAAATTAACAGAACAGCCAGCATTGAACTTTTAATTCAATATTAAACACATTCACACACACACACAATCACTCGAACATGATCATTCACATAGGAAACATACATGAGGAGGCAATTACTACTCATGAAGCTATATTTCTTATAATTCTAGAGATACTAGGGTTGCCTCCTTTCCATGGATCATCATGGGTTTGAGGAAGTCACCTCTTGTCACCTGCTATAGGAACTGTAAGAAAGAGTTAACTTTTACATATGTTTGGCAACTTGGCCTCAGACTGTGTGTGAATGTGAGAAAGTTAGTGTCACGTGAGCGCAGCTCAACAGGGACGCTGAAGTAAAGCAATATTTCATCCAGTCAGTGGGCAGTCGAGTGACCTCACGTTTAAAATTGAGTGAAGAATGGAAGGAAAGGGGGTTTCTAGCCTTGATCTGTGAAAAACCAAGGAGGGTTCAATGTGAGAATGAATAGGCTGGGAGAAGCCGAGTGGCTTAAATCTCCATGGAGGTAAACAGGAATCGACAAACGGTAAGTAGAGAGCAAATAATAACAGACTTGTGGATACAGGGTTTGTACCAGCTGAATAGGAATCCGATCGATAGAGCGCCAAACTCCTCGTTAGGAGGATAGCTTCAGCCTGTACACAGCAGATTTTGTTTTGACTGAGAAAGTACATTTTAGTTAATGGAAAACTAAGGGATAATTATTTTCATTATTTGCAACCAAAATTCTGCATTAGTTTTACTAGAAAAATTTCAGTGATAACTGTTCATTTTGTGCTGTTTAAGTGCTAACTGCAAGGCTACTGAATATTACATTTCTTGTAATGTAGTCAAACAGCTGTTGTGGACATTAGCAGACACACATCACTCAAAAGGAATCTCGTCAACCTAGCCAAACAGAATTGGCTTGATATTTTACATTTAATTACCCTGTAACATTACCCAATCTTGGTACTAGTCCCATACTCATCTGCTGGGTCGCTGGTTGTTCCAATTTAGAACTACCTGAAGCAGTTAGTGAAGCTAAGGACCAAGAAGACATTTCTGGGGCTAGTGCTTATTGCTCTAATATAGTGGTGGGCAACCCATGGCCCACGGGCCGCTTGCAGCCCACAACACATGTACCTGCAGCCCCTTTCCAGCTGAAAATAAACTTACAAAATCCCTCGGCCAGCATCTACCTGCCTCACTTATCCATCAAAGAAAAAAACCCTAAGAATGAAAGTGAGTTAATGCTCTCTTCCATTGATGAATATAAAATCAAAACATAAACACACACTGCTTCTTTAAACAGTGTATAATTTACTGTGTTAACAGAGGGTTGTTGCAAGATATGATGTTTCAGTTTGCGTGAGCGTTTTCTTGCTGATTAAACCTGTCGGCTTAGTTGCATTCTTCGCTGTGGTAATAGATCTAGTTTTAAAAAAGGAGAAGAAAGAAATGGATTGACTTATGACATTGTTGAGATCTCATGTACCTAACATCGGGTTGCATTGCATAATCCACCAGTAAGCCCTTTGTGCAAAGCTACACTACAGAGATGGACTGAAAGCTGTGATGGACAAAGTGGGGCACACTGTTAATTTATATGAGCTCGACCATTATACCAGCAGCAGTTTATCAAACTTCTGAATTAACTGGATACTGAAAATGGGGGCCTCATCTTACACGCTGAAGTACACTGAAAAGTAATGGAACATTTCACTACACTACTCCAGTTTCTTATTCAGTGTTCCCATGCACAAGCTGAACTTGACAATGAACTGCTCCAATGCTGGCGAGAGTATGATGCAGCCGTTCACGCAGGCATGCTTACTGGACTGGAGGAGCGTTTTGAAAAAACAGTTTTCATCACTGAATGAGCCGAAGCCAGTTATGTCATTGCTTGCAAACTGGTTCAGTGTGCTAACAGTGGAACTGTGTGCCAGAGGCTTGGGCTTGACAAGAAAAACCTTTGAGGAGGAACTCCTTCACATGCATACGCTGGATGAAGACGTCGTCACCAGACTGAAGAAAAAGGGCGTGCCCCAACCATGGCACACCTTTCCAGGCCCTGCTCTCCACCTTCGTGCTGCAAAGCCGTCGTCATTTTTTAGTTCAACCTATACATGCGAACAGACATACTCTGTGATGGGAAACATCAAAAACAACATGACGGAAACCTCACTGCTGAGGTGCGATGTGCCTGCATCTGTCTTACTTCAAACATCAAAAAGCTGGTGGAAAATATGATCACGCATAAGTCGCATTCAGTAAGTAGCAGATTTATAACTTTAAATGCTTTTTCGTTTGTGTTCAATCCTTTATTCAGTCTTATTGTTTATATAATGGAATATACGGCTCTTTAAATTAAAATGTAGAATTTTCTCTTGTATTTGCGGTGAAGGGGGTCTTGCTGCCCTTGGAGTTGTTTGAGGACTGGACATGCGGCCCTCTGATTAGCTTGGGTTGCCCGCCACTGCTTTAACCCTTGGTTAATCATACATTTAAGTCTTGTTATACTGTTCTGTTCATAGTGAACTCCTGATAACAATATGACGTAAGACAAGTCTCATTGAGGACTAGAACGGAAGGGGGGGGAAAGAAATCAACAAAAAAACAGAAGGGAAGCCGCATCAAAACAAGAACAACAGCTCAGGTAAGACAACAATTAAATGTGTTTATCTAAATCCCCTGATTGATGAAACATTTTCGTGAGAATGTATAGTCCCTAAAGATTCCCTCCTTCTCCTTCCCAGAATCCTACTGGAAAATAACATTGCAGAGCGGTCGAGAGTTCACCTCTTAATGTGTTCATAATATAATCAATTCTACAAACTGGGCCCGTTCACTGACCAACTTCGAGAGAGGGATATTAAACAAGATGATAACATGATGAGCTTCAGAGCTCCTGTGTTTGTGAAAACAGCAACCTGGCCCAGAGGATAAAACGGCCACTTTGAATGCACTGGATCTCTACATAATTCCAGCGAAAACATTTAAAAAATCTGATTCAGGGCTTGACACAAGCTGATTTAATAAGAAGTGATGTTGCTTATATGAAACAAAATGTCTTGATCACAGTCCAATCATTAACACAGGAGATGAAAGAACTATGACTATTCAATGGAGCCTTTTGGGTTTCTTTCGCATGGCTATGTCATTTTGCAACGTGAAATCCCAGCTTCCCAAAATGCCTGAGTCCAGCAGTGCAGATGTCAAAACATATGAGAACTATAACAATGGCAGAACACATTTCAGATACTGTGATTGCATTGTACCACTGGGATATAATGAGGAGGCTGTGTGGTCCACTGGTTAAAGAAAAGGGCTTGTAACCAGAAGGTCCCTGGTTACTGTCTGTCTCACTGACTCACTGTGTTACCCTGAGCAAGTCACTTAACCTCCTTGTGCCTCGTCTTTTGGGGGAGGCGTTGTTGTAAGTGACTCTGCATCTGATACATAGTTCACACACCCTAGTCTGTGAAAGGCGTTTGCTAAATAAAGAAATAATAACATAATGGAAGCAGTTGTAGGCACGTCACACTTCACAAATTTCCTGTTTACCATATACAGTAGGTAGCCATGAGAAAATGGATTTAATTGAAATTGAATTGAATAGCATAATTCTTTTTTTTTTTCATTTAAACTGCAGTTTTAATAGAGCCATGTACAGTACATGCACGCACCACATGCTCCATCAATAAAATCGTTTTATTTTTATATGGTAAGCTGTAATTGTACCTGTGCTGAGTCCACAGTTTATTGAAATATCACCAGCAGGTTTTATAGTTCGTTTTGGCAGTAAACGTACATTTCAAGGGGCTTAACTTTCCACTGCCGTACATGGTAGGAAATACCAGCCAGAAAAGTGTTCCCTTGACTGCGATCTACATTTGGATTTGTGACAGAATCTTTGAATATTTTTCTGACAGGTTCTGCTCGGGACAAGCAGAAAGCAAAATGCTTTTTAACGCTGTCAGCCAAACTTTAATAGATTGAAACGCATCCCACATAAAACGTTACAACCACCTGGTGCATCAGTGCTTGCCTATTTCCAAGTATTTGATTCATCCTTCCTCCAGTCCCTGCCCTTATAAAAGTTTCCCACAGTAAAGGCATAGCAAATTATAATAAGCCATAGTGAAAGCATGTTAAAGTATACAGTAGGTAAGCATTGTAAAGCACAGAGAGGTGTGGTGGTGCGTAAAGCATATTAAAAAGATGATAGATTCTGGTAAGTGCATAGTATAAAGCTAGGGGAAAACTTCAAAATTATAGTGCAAAAATAGCCCTGTGCAATGTGATGTTTAGCTGCGATACGTTTTGGTAAGTCAATGCTTTTTTCTTGCGCAATGGAAACACCTTCCCAGTCCCCCGATATAACGATTCATAGCTGTTAGGGTTTAGTACTTTTCATGCTTTGTATTTGATGCATATCTGACGGGTTGTAGAAAATATGTAAACTGGGCAGCTGAGTTTGCTTTCTTTAAATGGGTTTCATTCAATTTGATGCTGATTCTGTGATTCCTTATATTACACTGTGTAACACAATTTTTGTTCCTGGGTGGTAAGTGTTATTTCTTAATTGCTTATGCCTCAAAAGTATAGAAAATGGCTATTATTCCCCACAAACTTTGCTTTTGTGACCAGGACAGTGATATTTTGAAATGTACCTATTTCCAATGAGAAAACGGTCTTTTCGTTCACATAAAGTCAGAAAAAAACAACATATGAAGCCAAATTAACATGTATTTATACTAAAGTAATACGAAAGATTTAGAAGTGAGTAGTTTTTCGAGATTTACAATTATGCTGTAAATCACTTTCACGAATCAGCCCCCCAATGTAGTCTCCCATCATGTTCTCGTTATACTGTCCTTGGTAGCGGCGTTCAAAGTCTCGTATATCCTGGTGGAAGCGCTCGCCTTGCTCCTTCAAGTACGCTCCCATGTTCTCCTTGAATTTATCAAGATGAGCATCAAGGATATGGACTTTGAGGGACATCTTACAGTCCATTGTGCCGTAGTTCTTCACCAGAGTCTCAACCAGTTCTACATAGTTTTCGGCCTTGTGACTGCCCAGGAAGCCCCAAACCACTGCGACAAAGCTGTTCCAAGCCACTTTCTCCTTACTAGTGAGCTTCTTGGGGAATTCATTGCACTCCAGGATCTTCTTTATCTGTGGTCCGACAAAGACACCGGCTTTGACCTTTGCCTCAGACAGCTTAGGGAAGAAGTCTTGAAGGTACTTGAAGGCTGCCGACTCCTTATCTAGAGCTCTGACAAATTGTTTCATAAGGCCCAATTTGATTGCAGTGGTGGCATCAGCACCTTCCGGGGGTCCACCAGTGGCTCCCACTTGACGTTGTTCCTCCCCGCAGAGAACTCGGTCCGCTGTGGCCAGTCCCGCCTGTGGTAGTGCGCCTTGGTGTCCCTGCTGTCCCAAAGGCAAAGATAGCAGGGAAACTTGGTAAAACCGCCTTGGAGACCCATCAGGAATGCCACCATTGCAGCCTCTTGATGCCATCTCAGAAAAATTCAGATATGTATCCACTTAGGCAGCTGGAACTAAACTGAACTGGTGGGCTTAAGGCCCCTGTATTTATACTACTATTTATATTACTGGAAAGTTCTAAAAAGTTCTAGAAGTTACTTCAAGTTTACTCAGCACTGAATCTATCTGGAATGTTCTGGAAAATAGGTACATTTCAAAATATCACTGTCCTGGTCACAAAAGCAAAGTTTGTGGGGAATAATAGCCATTTTCTATACTTTTGAGGCATAAGCAATTAGGAAATAACACTTACTACCCAGGAACCAAAATAAAAAAAAAAAAATTGTTACACAGTGTTATTCACTGTCAGCTTTATAAGAAATTGCAAACCACACTCACAAAAAAATGCAGGCATATCTTGGTTAATATTGTGATTCATGACAAGAGATCCTAGTTTTCCACAATACTAAAAACAAAGAAATTCTCCGATTAAAAAAAAATAAATACAAAAATCTGCGTTATTTCACAATTTAAATAAAAAATCTAAAATTCAAATCTATACAAACAGTACTATTGAATAAGAGTTAACACAGGAAGCATTTATTTGTACACTTTTAAATTCGAAGGAAGTTACACGCTCACCAGTGCCATCAATCAATAATATAAACAATGTACCCTTTTAATTTAAACGTTACAAATACGTCTGTGTAGTAATATTAGCCCCCCCCCCCCCCCCTAGTATTCATATTAGTTTAATCTTTAATTTTCAGCATCTTTAAACAGCTTTTTCTGTGGTAAGAACGCTCTGGACATTGATAAAGTGCAGCTACACTGTACCAAATATCCATAAATTCAACAGTGCAGGTAAATTGCCTTCTTTATAAAATGACAATTTACCTTCAATTTAAGAGCAAATTTCCTTCAGGCTAAAAAGAAGAAAATGTGTTTATTTTTTACATTTCCTTTTTTTAAAAAAAAAAAAAGGTTTTTTTTACATTAAAAAGTGAAAACAGATATTTTCCTTTATTTATACAGACCACAATTATTTAAAAAAAACATGTTGAATACTTAAGATATTTACGTTGAAACTGGAATCCCAGAATCTATTGCATATAGTAGCGTTTTAACAGTGATTATTGCTGGTTGAAACTTTCTGCTGCCGTGGCGGCTCTGTAACGCATATAAACCCTTTTTTATTAAGAGTTAATTTTAAGCGTGTGTTGTTATGATATTTTACTGTAAATGCATGTTTTTTAAATCTCTAAAAAAAAAAAAAGATTACCTTAATGTATGTAAAAACGTGAAGTATTATACTGTTTTTACACGGTTTTACGGTAATAACATTATTCATATGGTAATCCGCTCACCAGAAAACTTTATTTTATTTTTTTAACGAACAAATGACTGTCATCCAGAAAGTGTTACCGTAATATGAAATACCGTGATACTGTTTTTTATACGGTATATTACCATATGACCAGTTTTATTGGACAACTATATTTTTGTAATTGTAAATTCTCTTGTGTTGAGGATTATATATGACAAGTGTGTTGGTTTGGTCATCAAACAAACAAAAAAACGCCTTGCATTTTTTTTTTTTTGCCCTGCCCCAAGCATAAAACAAGAAATGATCCGACAGCTTTGATAATTTGTGGTTTTCAACGTTATTCCTCACAAACGGATTCCTACGATCCCTGTTTATGACACAGAAAGAGTTTAACAGAGCATCCTTTCGATGTGTTTGATCGGTCTCGCAGCAGTGTGGGTGAAAGTAGACTGAATGGCCATGCCCTTTTCACAGCGCCCAGCAGAGTCCACTAGACAATATAAAGGTGTATTTGCTTATGACATGAATGTTGACATAACTAATCACATAACGAGACTGGAAAAAAAAAAGTTATCTGTGCTGGACTGTAGCTGTCGTGCTTCTTTGCGTACGTGCCAACGTAGATACAATCACACACAAAACAAGAACACTTTCACTGCCCTCATTGTCACTCAGGCCAGTCTGCACTGTTGTCTATAGACATGATATATGCCTTACATAATTACTACTGTTACTTTGCAAAAGTCGGCACACTTGCCACTATGCAATTTGGCATTGCCACATATCTCCCAAGACCACTGGTTTACCAAATGCATTTGAATATGTATCTCACTCTAAAATGATTTTTTTTTTTCTAGAACAGTGCCATGGAGAATGAGGACCAGACTGTGTTTCTTCGTCTCGTTATTGTCATATAAGTTCCTAAGAACAGTTGACGGCTCAGTATTCTGCAGACCAACAAACACACCCAGGTAATGTCCTTCTGGGCAGTCTTGGTGGAGCATTTGTCATGTGATTAGTCATTGCTGATGTCATGTATGATATCATATATGATGCAATGCATAATAGGGGCGAGTTAAGGTTGCATGCCTTAACGCCCCATTTCCTGACACTTGTGATTTTGAACTGCAACCTTAACATTATTTGTTACTGTATATTATATATGTTCAGTATTTATATGTGGTAGCCAACTGGTGGTGTGAGAAAGACACACAGAACAACAGAAGATGAAGTTGAAATCGGGCAGTTTTATTAAAGTATAATACAGTAGTGTGATGTAATCAAATCAAAACCTGCCACTCTGGGCTCGAACTACCACTTTCAATTGCCCTGACTCAGCCTTACCCGAGCCAAACTCCAGGTAACAAAAGAGAAACCTTTCGTACTGATGCTCGCAGTATTCTGGGGTACTTTTACTGCAGTGCAGCCTTGGGAACTCCGTTCCAGGGTTTCCTGGTCGCCACCAGCTGACTCCTGATCCTGCTTGCACCTTTCTTTGGAAGATCTCCCCGAGGTCATTTCTCCAGCTTGATTTTACACAGTTCGTTTTTAAGCAAGCTTTGGCGTTTTTGGACGATCCCTTAAATTATAGCCCGTTGGCAGTTTGTTTTTAAACAGGCTCTGCAATTTTTAGACAATCCCTTAAAAGTGCCGCATGTTCGCTTAATCAGTGCATTTTTACATTTAATCAGTCCATTAAAAACATGTAATATTTACAAAGCCCATACAAGTAAGGCTGTTTGTTCAGCAACTGTTTTTTATGCACTGCATGCAAGACAACGTTCTGGCTGATGGTGCGCTGGCACCCTTTGTTTCCAAAAATACCACGCCGTCCTGGCTTGGCACTTAACAACAGAGATTTGTATTGTGAAAGTGAAGTGCGGACCGTTCTCCAGTTAAAACAGCCCCTTTTATTCTCTCCAGCAGGTGAGTACTGCACAGTTATAAAGTGAAACCAGAAGCGTCTGGCTGAATAATATTTGAAGAGGTTTTTGCAGTAGACAGGCTCGTTCTGAAGCTTGACTTTGCGGTCCCGGTCTACCCAGCACGACGGTGCTTGTAACACTTGTTATGTTATTAAAGTCCCCCCGAACAGAGTAGCCTTGGAACTGCGGAACCTTTTTTTTTTAAATCAAACCGACAGCACTCGCACACTCTGCAGTTGCTGTCTTCTTACTGCTAGACACCCTCCTGCAGCTCACCATGCGCTTTTACGCAAGACTGCTTCCTCTCCAGACTGCTCTCCTTCTATCCAGACTGGGCAAACGCTACCACCGGACGCACATTCCTGTCGCTCTCTCACGTCTGTCGTTCCGGCTGGGCAATCGCCTTCACGGGAAAACACCTCCCCTTAGTTACTGGAGAGCTGCCTAATATATCCCGGGATCCCTGTACCATTAACCTCCTGACTTTAGCCCCAACGGATCATGGGAAACTGAGTTTGTTAAAAACCGCAGCACTAATGCATTTTGTTTGGGTGTGTGTTCAAGCAAAGGATGTCAGATTCCCCAGGTTTCTGATATATGTTTTATTGCACCAAAACATGACTATTGTGTGTGTGTGTGTGTGTGAGTGTGTGTGTGTGTGTGTGTTACAACTCAGGCCCCCGTTTTCAAGTGTATTTATATGCAACACCGATATATACTGTAGTTGTTCAAATATGGCACTGAAATCCATGTGTTTTGAATGTTAGTGTTAAATGAACATGAGCAGCACGAAATACCCAAACACAGAACTGTTTACGTCACACGTGTGTAAAACAAACAAGGGAGTAGGGTTAAAATACAGTAGCACTTCACGGCGATGTACTACAATAGTCCGTTCATATAATATGTTCTGTATCCGGAATCTGCAAGACTGGCTTTCTTGTATTAACTGCACTGTTTCACGTGGTAAAAGGAGACGCTGCATTTTCTGCATTGTGTCTGTGTTTGCACTGTGATTAACCATCCTTCTTCAATCTTTACAGTTGACTATGAATGCTTGCTAACATATTGTTATGCTACAAGCCAATTAGGACATTAAAATTTAAAAAGGTGGAGAGAGCAATGACTATCTGAGTCTGGAGATGTGGGGACAACTCAGGACAGTAGAGTTGAGGGCAGTTATTAATGCTGTACAGCTCTGCTCCCCCTCTTTCTAGAAAGATCATGTGAGAATCCTGCAGGTTTTTAGGCAGTCTGATGCGTTGTGTGCATTGTGTCTGAAACCATTACTCATCTTCTCACACCCAGGAAACACAGTGACCATGGCTGATGGTTTTCCCTTTGTTGAAGACAACTGCCAAAGTTTAAAATGCTTTCCTATCCATTACACTGTCTCATGCTTGAAACTGGCAAGTGCTGAATTAATTGCAATATCATATCATTAATAAATAATATGGGGAATAATTCTGTGTTTTAATTTTAAATTGGCGCAATATAAATCTGGTGATATCTACATTATGCTATAATACAACACATATAATACAGATATTAATATATAATATACAAATATAATACACACACACATAGCTCATGCACATGATGTCTGGAAGTGGAAGATCACATCATTTTAATAAATTAATAATCAATATGGGGGGATAATTAATTCCGTGTTTTGAATTTTAAAACAGCACTGTATAAATCTGGTGATACTGAGCAGTGTGTTTATTTTCTAACTTGGCAGAAGTGACATTTCAAATATGTAATGTTTGGCAGGAACAAGCATACAAAATGCATTCGTGTCTTTACAAAAATCATTTTCATTTTGGCATATCCTTTAAAAAAAAAAAAAAAAAAAACTGTACCAGGAGCACGTCATCATTCATGCATTGCTGTTAAACTTTGCTAAATGTGGACATCAGTACGTATCTCTGAATGAAATCCGTACTGTAACAGTGTTGCTTGTAATTGCTGTACTTGCTATATGCTAGAGGTTGCGTCCCCATCAGTTTAATTGTATAATAATTCGCACTATACACAGGGTCACTTTCGTTTTTCATGTTTTATTGTTTAAAAGCAGAGAGGTTAACAGTTTTAATACCTGCAGCAATGGAACATGATTGCTCTCCCGACCGTACCATAACAACAAAAGGGGGGGGGGGGGGGGGGGGGGGTGAAAATGGTATTTCCTAAATTCAAAACATATTAACAAAACATAGTTTCCCCAGTATTGAAGGCACAAAAACACATTATCACCAAGTACCAGTTTTAATCCAGACAGAAACACAGATGTGACCTGTGTGTGCTGAACTGCATATCCCACGTCTCCCTATTCAGTGCAATAGAACGGTCGCAAGTTTCTCTATCGAGTAACGACGTCAGACAGCAGTGACGTCGTCAGACAGCAGTGACGTCAGACCGCTATCTTTGGGGCTCAATTTCTGTAAAACTAGAACCCCCCCCAAAAAATACAAATACCCTGTTTCATATCTACTTCCCCGAGCCTGTGTGTATGCTGAGCGTGGTTCCTTAATTTGCTATACGTTTTGAGATACAGTTGTATAAAAAAAAGCATCTTAATCATTTCTAAAAAAATAAAAAATAAAAAAAAAACAGCTGTTTTTTTAGCCTCTCTCTCAAAAAGTATTAAACCGAATGCTGCCTCGTTCACAGGGGCTGTACCAATCCAACCACACAAAAATAAAAATGTTCATGCATATTGGGGGCAGGGTTTTTTTAATCTTGATGTTTTCCATTGATCGATTAATTATCCAATCTACGATCTATTAATATGAAATTGTTTTGAAAGACAATTAAGTAATACAAAGTATTAGAAGTAATATGGTTACTAATTATGGTTAGTAATTATGAGTAGTATGGTTTTTGAAAGGCGTCATTTTTAATTGCGGTCTTTGGGGGGGGTAGCAGTGTCGCTGGTTCGTAGTTTGAGGGGTTGTGACGGGGGGTTGTGTCGCTGGTTCGTAGTTTGAGGGGTTGTGACGGGGGGTTGTGTCGCTGGTTCGTAGTTTGAGGGGTTGTGACGGGGGGTTGTGTCGCTGGTTCGTAGTTTGAGGGGTTGTGACGGGGGGTTGTGTCGCTGGTTCGTAGTTTGAGGGGTTGTGACGGGGGGTTGTGTCGCTGGTTCGTAGTTTGAGGGGTTGTGACGGGGGGTTGTGTCGCTGGTTCGTAGTTTGAGGGGTTGTGACGGGGGGTTGTGTCGCTGGTTCGTAGTTTGAGGGGTTGTGACGGGGGGTTGTGTCGCTGGTGAGTTGTGAGGGGTTGGAAGCCCAACACGGGGGGTTGTGTCGCTGTTCCCAGGGGTTGACCCCAGGGGTTGTGACCAAAGGGAGGGGTTGTCAACACTGGTTCCACAGTTTGACCAAGCAGGGTTGCCCCCAACAAACTCCCCGCCTGCCCCCCCACAGGCGACCAAGCATCAAACTCCCCAACACTGCCCCCCCACAACGCGGGGGTGTGTCGCTGGTTCGTAGTTTGAGGGACTGCCCCCTCCACGGGGGGACCAAAGCATCGCAAACTCCCTCCCCAACAAATCTGCCCCCCCCCCACAGCGACCAAGCATCAAACTCCCTCCCCAACACTGCCCCCCCCACAGCGACCAAGCATCAAACTCCCTGAGGGACTGCCCCCCCCACAGCGACCAAGCGCTGGTCCCTCTCCCAACACTGCCCCCCCCCCCAGACCAGCGACAAACGTAGTAACACTCCGAGGGAGGGGTTGTGATGGGGGGGGAGCGGCTTGTCACTGGTTCTTAGTGTGTGTGCTGCTTTGGGAAATCAGCTGTGATTCACAGCAGCAGACACTTTGCTAGATGACCATTTGAGTGAGACTAGCACTCGCCATTTTGTATGGCAAACATTTCTTTTTTGCTTTGTTTTGTTTATTAAATGTCACTAGGGCTACCACTGCTGGTACCCCAATACCCCTTCTCCACCCACACATCTTACCCATGAGGGCTCCATACGGTACGGGCAAGGGTGGTTCTCCACTCCATTTGTAGAGCCGAGTGAGAAGCAAACAGCGAGGTGATGAGAGGAAAGCACAGCCTTGGCACGCTGAGGAAGCGCAGGCTCTAGTTTTTCTGTGGGCAGGTTAAGTGTTCAGGAAGATCTGGAGTCGTGTGCCAAATGTATGGAACTTCAAGATTCACCATTCTCAGTGGAAGATGCTCGGCTTTATTACCAGCAGATGGGAGGGCACGTCACTTAGCCAATCATATTTACATTTTATCTTTTTTTAAGAGGTCATATTTGTTTAGTTCTGTAACCTGCCCTAGATTGAAACAACAGCAATAAAGTCCTGGCACAGGCCCATGTGTCCCCTTCAAGAGAAGTTTATTACTGAATGTTTGCAGTCTCAGTCTGAAAGCAACATCTCCCACGAGTTAAACATCTCGGCATGTTTGTCTCTTACCAGCTAGGGTGTGAAATAGTACCTCACACTGTGCCTGGTGTAGCTCCGTATCTCCGACCGGAACGTTATCCTCTTGTCTGTAAACGCAGCCTGTGCAATGAACACTTTTGAGGTGTCTTTGTGAAGGAATGTGTTTTTTTGTTTGTTTTTTTTGGTTTAATCACGTTACTCTTCAGTGACAGGGTTTTTATCTTGCTAAGAGGTTCTGGTTTTGAATGGGCTCCACCACAGGAAACCTTTCCCAGCATTCAGGGTTTCACCGCTGTGTGAATTTGTAGGTGTTTTCTGAGATTTTGTAACTGACTGAAATTCTTCTTGCATTCGTAACAGTGATAAGGTTTCTCTCCTGTGTGAACGCGCTGGTGTGCTTTTAAATGTTGTAACTGAGTGAAGCTCTTCTCACATTCACTACAGTGGTACGGCTTCTCTCCTGTGTGAATTCGTTGGTGTTTTTTAAGACTTCCTAATTCGTTGAAACTCTTCTCACAGTAATTGCAGTGATAAGGTTTCTCTCCTGTGTGAATGCGCTGGTGCGAGTGAAGATGTCCTAACTGTGTGAATCTCTTCCCACACTGAGTGCAGTAATGAGGTTTCTCTCCTGTGTGAACACGCTTGTGTGTTTTCAGATGAGATAAACATCTGAAACTCTTCCCGCAATCAGCACAGGGAAATGGTTTAGGAGACCCTAACTGACAGGAACTCTTCCCACCTTTAGTGGAACAAGGCAAGCTCTTCAAGTTGCCCTGGGTTTCAGAATTGTTGACACACACAGACTGTGCAGTCTGTAGTTTAACACTGGAAGAGTTTTTGCTGTGGTGTGATGGAGTGCAGTCGAGTTCTCCTTCATCCACTGTAGAAGCTGAAGAAAGAAAGAGACCAAGGTTACTGTATAGCATTCTTACACGTCCATTCTTATACAGGGCTTCCCCTCACAACCATGACCAACTCCACTGTATATTTGTAGTCAAAATCCACTTCAAATCACTCCTGTTAATGTTACCCTTGTATTACCACCCCATTGAAATTTGCCAGCCAGAATGTATTGGGTCTCACTGGCGGTGTTTACATGACAGTTCTCCTCACAACCTGTTTGCCGTACTTTTCAGGAAATGCGTTGCTGTGCAGTTCTGATTTAGAAAAAAAGAAAAAGAAAAAATGGGCCGTTCCAATGCAGATTACTCAATTCGCAGTCATTCAGGGGAGGGGATATTTAAATGAGCGTGTTTTGCTCACTAAGCAGGAAAAGAAGGACTCTGAATATCGTGAGGAGAGCATCACAAGTTCCACTGCTTAGAATTTAATTTGTGTGTGCGTGTTTGTGGAACATCTAAAAGTTACATTTCATTAACACTAGAACCGCCTTTTACAATACATGTTTTCATTTTGAATATAAACCTATGATATTCAATTATAGATACTATGTTCACACTGTACAGTAATGTGGTATTCACTTGACTTGTGTACAGGCCTACTGTACCACTCATGTCTCCAGACACGTCCAGTTTAGCGAGAGACTACTGATAATAAAAACCTTTTTGACAGAAAAATCTTTTGCATTTGGCGGAGAAGGTGCCTGCTGGAGGTCCACTGCCCTGGCCCACAAAAACCTGGCACGGGCCCCGATAATAGCCAGTGCCTTTTGAACTAATTAAGAAGTTACTGAGTCGAAGAGGGGAAAGAAAAGCTAAACTTGCACCACCGGTAGTTTTTATTCTCTTTTTGAGCTGGTACAATTCTGAACTGATAACATACACACACACAGTAATCCCTCGCCAACCGCTGAATTCATGTATACACTGTTTTCCTTTTGTATACCACTTTGCCAACCGCGGCATATAGATTTGTGTTTACGCGGTTTTGCACGGAAACATGTGACGCATCTGCATTTGCTCCCTCGCCATCGTGTGTATTCTTGCGCGCTCCCGTCTCGCCAGCATCTCCCCCTGCCAGCACCAGCATCATCTCTCGCTTTGTCTCGTGTACCAGTCATAGCAGCATGTACATGCGGTCTCTACGCTCCGTGTTGACTTAGCATAACTGTTACCAGTCAACAACACCCAGGCCTTCAACTCTAACGATTCAAGGTAAATAAAATATTATTTTATAATTGTATTACTTTTGACATGTTACATTACCCAGTATGTTATAGTATTTACATTGTTTTTATCTTGCTGTGTTTTTCATTTGTGTTTAGTGAAGGAAAATGTAACTTAGACAGACCTTGATAAGTGTAACCATGGCCATGGAGAACCTAACCCTCTATTTCCCATGAGCGCTAGTATTTACCAACCATGGTTGGCGAGGGATTGTACATACATATATAACACACACACACGCCTGTTGTTATCTCTACCTCTAAATCCCAGTTCACATTCAGGTGGACAATCATCACGCAGGCTGGATCCCAGCCTGTTGTTCTCCTCAAGTATACAGGCATTATTTTCAGTAGGATCTTCCTCTGTGATGGGGACACATTCCTGTTCTATGAATTCCTCTTTAATAAGAACACATTCCAGTCGAGGGACCTCTTCATCATTCATAAATGTCATCTCTGTAACCTGGTTTTGACTTGCACACCACTCCTGGTCAAAGCACTCCTCTTGTGTGCACACCGCTTTTGTCCGTGGCCCCTCCTGTGCTTCAGATTTAGGCATAGCATGGCTCTCTGTGGGATCTGTGTGAAAGAAAATTGCACAAAATTAGAACTCTTACTTACTTGCCAGGTTCCTCAACAAAGCCAGCCCCTTGTCAGAATCCTACTGAGAGATGTCATTAGGTCTTTCCGGTTGAAGAATTTATGAGAAGGTGTTTTATTTTATGTATTTATTTACAAACGGATACAGTGTGCCCAGTTACATTCCCCTGAGCTGGGAATGAGGCTGGATCCTAAGGTACTTGTGGTAGAGGGGTGATCAATGCCTCAATGCTTCCACTAGGGAGAATATAACTGCAGCGGGAAAGTATATGGAAAATCTATAGAGGGGAAGTATATTGGGCCCCGCATAACCCAAAGTCTGTACCTGCTGTCCAATTTTTGATTGGTTAATTTATGGGCATTAGCTGATTAACCTCTGTAATCATCCGTGCACATTTTTAATAAAGGTAATAAGATATCTTCAAAAGCATTTGTAGGATTGTTTCTCTTAGTAAATGTCTCTCTTGTATTTGTGCTGAGCTACTGGGCTGTACCTGTGCTGGCCCTGTGGACACAAAGTGAATCAAATAAACCAAACCTTTTTTTTGTTACATTATACCAAAGAACAAAACAAAACCAATAATAATAATAATAATAATAATAATAACAACAAAGAAAACACACACACACACACACATATATATATTGGTCACTAACACAGGTAATTGGTCACTCAGTTTCACAGTTACTGCTGTGCATCTGTACCTGTGAAAGCAAGATGGGTCGCGTCTGATGCTTTAAATTCTGTGAGGCAGCGCGGTGGTTTAGAATATGTGACACGGCTCCACCTGTCCCTATCCATCCAATACACGGACAGCTGGAACCTTGCTCGACCAATCACACTGCTTGTTTCACGTTCCATTGCCAGCTCTGAATTACACGTGGTAACGCTTTTATAAAACGGTCCTGAAGATTTTCACGAGAGTTTGCTGTTAACACATTAATGACATGTCGTAAGACACATTAATATATATTATAACATTGTTCTAACATGTTATAGCAACAGAAAGAAGGCAGCACTATAACTATTAATATCGTAGTTAATAACATGTTTATAGATGGTTTATAATCACTTATAACTGATCCCTAAAGTGTTACAGAGACTAGGTGTTGTTTACTGGTACAGAACTTCTGACAGACATCTCTGTAACATTAGTCAGTGTTACATACTTAACCAGCCTGTCGTTTCATCAGTGACACTCAGAGCTGCCGAGACTGCATTTTCAACCCCCGCCATTTTTAATGACCGGTCCGTTCTTGCGTCACGTTCACGGTTCTTGGTCAAAGGTCGCTTAACCCAGTTCTGTTGCGGTCAGAACAAGAAAACGCACCCCTGTTTGGAGCCGAGTCCTGACAGACTGTGTCACTGAATCGCTGAACTTGAATCTGTGTTTCTGTATCTTTATTATTGTGGACGTTTTGTCAGCAAGCAGATCAGCCAACTGACAGTTAGAAGGGGAATCTACAGATCTGAATTAGCTCTCCCCAGGAGGAGTTAGGTTTTGCTTGTTTAACTTAAAAGCATCACACCTTGTAACAGGGTGATGCGTTGTGGGTCGTCACTGGAGAAAGATGAGGCAGACAGAGAGAATTGGGTGTTGACCCGCCTCTCACAGGTGTGCAGGGTTAATTAACACTGCCACTAGGATATCAACACTGGTAGCCCTAGTGTCACATTTAATAAAGAAAACAAAACCTAAAAAGAAATGTCTGCCACACAATGACAAGCGCTAGTCTAAGCAATGTCCTGCTCCGGGAACCGACTTTTTATTTTTATATATTTATATATTGTGTGGTCCAGTGGTTAAAGAAACAGGCTTGTAACCAGAAGGTCCCTGGTTCAAATCCCAACTCAGCCACTGACTCGCTGTGGGACCCCGAGCAAGTCACTGAACCTCCTTGTGCTGCGTCTTTCGGGCGAGACGTTGTCATAATTGACTCTGCTGCTCATGCATCGTTCACAGCCATACCTTGCAAAGCGCTTTGTGATGGTGGTCCACTATGAAAGGCGCTATATAAAAAAAATATTATTACTAGTGCATTGTGCAAATCCTCTCTATACACTGTGATCAACATCTCCTAAACTAACGTACTTCTGAGCTTCCCCGAGTCCCGGCATTCTCACAGCGAATCGGCCAGGAAATTCCTTCCCGAGCACCGTCTTGCAGTTTAAGGGTTCCCTAGTATTTCTCTCCAGGGAACGGATGCTCTCCTCCTCAGTGGAAACATGCGCAGGCTTTCTGTCTGTGTAGCAACGGCCATGCAGCAGCCTGGGGCCCAGATGCTTTCTGAGCTCCGCGCTGCATTCCCGGGCACGGCCCCCCAACCAACCCTGTCCTCCAGATCAGCTCAAACCCTAATTGCTCGACTGGTTGCCGGGCAACGCGCCTCAGCAGCACACACTTGCACGGAAACCAGCGGCAGGGCTCTCCCTGCCACAGACCTTAAGGCACAAAGTGCAGTGTGTCACAAATACACACACAGGTACTGCCCTGTTTAAAAACACAGTGTCCATCAGCATCAGGATCCCACCAATATATGATTAAATCACCCATTCTTAAAAATGTAACATTTATCCATAGAAAACCTAACTTGCTGCTATATATTGATATCAAAGGTCACACTGCCCTAACCCTCTGCAGTGTGGTTTGTTAAAGTCTCAATGAGACTGCAGGGTTATTTATTTCACTAGCCACAGTTTACTCTTTACAATACTGTATATCATTTTACCAGATGGACAGCCTTTTATGCCTCTTAATTAGACTGGTCAAGGTTTACCAACACAGCCTAGTCCTTCCTTACAGTTCATAGAATGCTCATTTAACTCTTAATTAGTCTAAGTGAGATTTTATATAATCTCCAGTACTTTATTCTAGTCTTCATAATTAATTAGGCAGGTGTTCTATTAGAATAGTGGAATTATCAGCACTGTTAATAACAGCACACTTAATTCTAACCAATACCTCAACAATAAAATCGACTAAGAAGTTATTTAAAGAGCTGGAGTGATCAATGAATTCCACCAATAAATAAATAAAATATCCTACCTTGTAATAGTCCCTGGATCCCGTTCCTGCGGCAGTCTTGTTCACTCCAGTCGGGGTTCATGTTTCTGAGAGGTTGGTTACTGTCCGCATCTGCAGCGCTCATGCATTCCCGCACCGCTTTCAACTCGCTCTCTGATATTTCCAATCTCAGCTTCAGCCTTTCATTCTCTTTCTCCTTCCCAGCCATTGCAATCTGAAACTCGTTCAATTTACTGCCAAAAACGTGTGTAATTTCACAGAGAACAATGTCTACCGCCGTTTGCACTGCGTGCTCGATGGTGGAGGCGAGCTCGTCTTGCAGGAACGAAACGGAGATGCTGACGTCCATCTTCACTGGTTTTGCAGCAGAATCCTCTGGTTTTGATGTATTTCACTTTACTGGAGAATTAACCTTCATATAAAATCCACACTTTTTCTGGTGTGATAATAAAAAAAAAAAAAAAAAAAAAGAAAAGAAACACCAGACTCGTTTTACTTTTTGCGCGGAGTAACTTTTACGCTCCACTTGCCGCAGTTCTTAAATAAAAAAAATTTAAAAAAAAATGGACTCTGTTTGACAATACAACGTTTCAATTTCCTGCAACGAAACGCCAGCGTCACTAGTGGCTTTCCTGAGGGCTGAAATGCAAGCGTCAGTAATAGTGAGCGGGGCTTTTTGGGGAACCGTCGCCTGTTATTGGCTAGAGAAACTGTAAATCCTACCCCGCAGTGGAGAGGGGCATTGCAGCAGAACCGGGACTTGCACAGCTCCTGAAAGCAGGGTGCTGCTGCAACTCCTAACAGGCTTCATCATTATAGGATACAGCCCGATCACGTGATAGGGGTGATGAATTTAGGTATTGATACAAAGTTTATTTCATAACAATAACTTGGGCGCAGTGCAAAAACAACAAAGTATGCCGAAAATAGTGTCATCTCCAAAAGTTGTGTCGTTTTTTTTTTTTTAATGCATGCCAAAAAACGAGTGTCTTCAAAAACGCAGTGTGTGTGTGTGTGTGTGTGTTTTTTTTTTTTTTTAATATTTTTTTTTTTTAAATGCATGCCAAAAAACCATGTATCTTCAAAAACGTAGTGTGCGTTTTTTTTTTAAAAAAAAGCCAGCGCATCTTTTTAAATGCATGCCAAAAACCGAGTGTATTCAAAAACGCAGCGTGCATTTTTTAAAATGCATGCCCCCCCCCCCCCCAAAAAAAAAAAATGTGTGTGCAGGAAATTTTGAAAACGGGCGTGAAGCAGCCCTTTCTACCAGACTGTTGCAATATTCAAAACCACGTTTTTTTTTGTTTTTTTTTTTTTAGAAGTTAATTGTGAAGGAGATTAAATCATAAACAGTGTATATGACGACTTGAAACTTTCAAAACTTGCAAGCCATAAGGGCCGCACTGGCGAAATATCTTTTTATAAGTTTTGCTTTGCACTGAAATGAATTAAACAAACTGGGAATTGTAGCATCATGTTTCCAAAATGTATATTTATGCTACCCATGTTTATGTTCGTACTAGAAATGTAAAGTTGGATTTGTCTCCGTGGTACAGTAATGCCAAAAAGACAAAAGGACAAAAAGGGTAAGCACTATTAGACCTTGTGCTTTTAATTTGTCAATCTGTGAGCACCGTCCACTGGAGAGGCAGAGGAGCTTCCTGGCAGTCATGGACAGCCTTTTGCGAATAACAGCGATCAGGAGGACTTGGATACCGTATAGAAACGCACAGCCGTGTTTTAAAAGCTTTCAGCTTTGTTGGATAATTAACAGTAGTTGCACGTTTAGTAGCCCTTGGCTCCATGTTCCTGCAACCCTGGCAAATGAGTACTTTCTCAGAAGTGTGGATCTTAATATAAAAGTTTTACTAATTTCTTTCATAGGTTGTGGAAAAGTGAGTGCCACCCAAGGTCTGGGAATATGCTTATACTCTAATATATTTGAGAAATATGTCTAACTAGATTATTTAGAAATGACATGTTTATGGGACTGCGTTACTTGCAAAGATGACTTATTTCTTTTATCGCTGCATTAGAATTCTCTCTTCAAATCAGCAATGTATCCTGCAGTCGCTTTATCGTCAACAGAGCTGAAGTCTGGGGTGGAGCAATGCTGTGTTTCTGTAGAAGTAAATATGACCCTCAAAGTGCTATAGTGGTGAAATTCACTGATGACATTGGAATCGCTGAAGAAGGAATCGATACAGGAGGACCAAAGCGGAGCTCCTAGGTCTTTGTGGCAAAGCTCTGCCCTTTATAAATTGGCAGGGATGGGGTTAAATTCCCCTGCCTGCCTGGGTTTATTGTGTTCAGGTGGCTGGGGTTGATTAGCATAATTAAGAACCAATCAGCGCCCAGGCACCTGACATAAAAGGAGGCCTCTGCTTCCTAGTGGGAGGAGGGAGCTGAGGAAGCAGGTTGGTGTTTGTGATGGCTATTTTTTGGTTTTGTGAATTTTTCTCCTCCAGTGAAGGCATCGCCCAGCCTGGAAATCTTTATTTTTGTAAGTTTTGCTTTTTATTTTATTATTTGTGTTTAAACACCTTTATTTTTGCCCTTGTGCCCTTTTAATTTTGTGTTTTTGTAATTGAAGTATTATTTTTTTGAACTGCAGTCTGTCTCTGGGCCGCTATCCACTCGCCAGCCTGTCACAGTCTTCTATGGATCAGTTACAAGAGTGGCCTGTTTCTGGAGGACGTGGAACTCTAAGGTTTCTTAAAATATGACCTAACAGCCACTTTTGTTAACCTTTAAAATTATGTTAGCTACCAGCTTAAGCCACTTTAACACACACATGCTCCCTAGGTGGTTCTGGGAAGCATGGAATAGGACGGCTCTGTGATGTTATAGGCAAGTCACGTCAGTGCCGGTTCTGAGCTGCCATAACGTTAGGATACTTACCGTAACCGAGGTTCCCTGAAAGAGAAGACGACCGCCCCTGCATTAGGTATGGGATATTCCTGCCCCTCGGGTAGGTAATGCTGAGCTCTTATAGCGGAGCTGCCGAAAGGCCCCTTCCTGGGACGATGCCCTCGGTCCCGCCCACCGAGGGAACAAAACCGTCACTCCTCTTTTTTCCCTCGAACCCGTGAGGCGACCTTGCAGGGGGTGGCAGCATATGAGGGACCCACAGGTTAGCGGTGTGAAGTTACACCCTACGACAGGGCAGGGAAGCAAGGACGACAATATAAAGTTAAACTCTTTATTTAAAAAAAAAAAAAAAAAAAACCTGTACAAAATATACATTTGAAAAAAAAAAAAAATCCAAACCCGTCATGCCTGTGTATCGGTCCCTAATTCTAGGACTATATAAAGGAGGATCGGAAAATTATGTCACAAGTGGGTGGAGTTAGCAAACAGTGCAGCATTTCTTAAGCCCATAGAGCACTAGAACATTTATCCTGTCGCATGTGTTTTAATATATAGTTTTTACAACATTTATAAATAAATAAGCTGAGATAAGCTGATTCTATTTCATGAACTAAATGCATCACATACATTTTTTTTCTTATTACTGATCATGATGAAATGAGTAACTATTTTATTTATAAATATTTGAGCGAAATCGAGAGTAGGTTCCATTATCGCTTGTAAAGACCCCGAGAGTGAACGTGTATGATGTCATTGCAATCAATCAGGTGAAACAATGTCTTGTAGTTTTCCCAAACATCAATATTTTTCAACAATGCTTTCAGGAAGTATTGTGAGGTCCCTCAGGTCAGAGAATAATGCATTTTTACACCTGTATCTCTACGCAGAATGCATAATAAAAATTACTTAAGAAATATTGTGTTGAAAAAGAGGAACATTTTTAGTGAATTTTTATAGGGAGAGTCAACTAGAGCCAAAAAGCATCTGGTCCTGGGGGAGAATCCCACTGAAATGTTTGGTCCTGAAAGGGTTAAACAACAAATATTACCCACATTTAAACAGCATCCTAATTTTAAGCTATTCCGCCCAAAATCATAGCTGCCTTCCTTTATGACTTAAGTCTATCCTGAAATAATAAAGCACTCTCATGAAGAACAATCCCACGATGGTCCTTGCCCCGTGGTCCAGCCTGGAGGGATGCAAAGAGAAGCCCAGCGTTTGCACCTTGCTCCAGGGGTTTAGCCGTGAAGAAGCCAAGCCGCAGTCCTGCCTTTCTAGCGCTGCGACAGCCTTTTCCTTCTGGTTTTAAGAAAACGTTTTTAGCAGTCGATGAACAGAGTTTCCTGGCAGTTTTCAAGTACAGGCATTAGTTACTGTGGTAATGCAGACAGGAAATGGTGAACTTTCATCGACCCGTATGGAACTTCAAGATTTGCCCTTCTCTGTGGAAGATGCACGGCTTTATTGCCAGCAGATGGGAGGGAACGTGACTTAGCCAATCATATTTACGTTCTATTATTTTATTTTTTTTTTTTTTTTTTTTTTTTTTTTTGATAGATAGAGGGTGTATTTGTTTAGTTCTGTAACCTGCCCTAGATTGAAACAAGGGCAATAAAGTCCTGGCACAGGCCCATGTGTCCCCTTCAAGAGCATTTATTACTGAATGTTTGCAGTCTCAGTCTGAAGGCAACATCTCCCACGAGTTAAACATCTCGGCATGTTTGTCTCTTACCAGCTAGGGTGTGAAATAGTACCTCACACTGTGCCTGGTGTAGCTCCATATCTCCGACCGGAACGTTATCGTCTTGTCTGTAAACGCAGCCTGTGCAATGAACACTTCTGAAGTGTCTTTGTGAAGGAATGTGTTTGTTTGTTGTTTTTTTAAATCACATTACATTTCAGTGACAGGATTTTGGTCTTGTCAAGATGTTCGGGTTTTGAATGGGCTCCACCAGATGAAACCTTTCCCAGAATTCAGGGTTTCATCGCTGTGTGAATTCGTAGGTGTTTTCTCAGACTTTGTAAGTGACTAAAACTCTTCTCACATTCACTGCAGTGGTACGGCTTCTCTCCTGTGTGAATTCGTTGGTGTTTTTTAAGACTTCCCGATTCACTGAAGCACTTCTCGCAGTAATTGCAGTGATAAGGTTTCTCTCCTGTGTGAACGCGCTGGTGTGTTTTTAAATGTTGTAACTGAGTGAAGCTTTTCGCACAGTCATTACAGTGGTACGGCTTCTCTCTTGTGTGAATTCGTTGGTGTTTTTTAAGACTTCCTAATTCACTGAAGCGCTTCTCGCAGTCACAGCAGTGATAAGGTTTCTCTCCTGTGTGAACGCGCTGGTGAGCTTTTAAATGTTGTACCTGTGTGAAACACTTCGCACAGTTATTACAGTGGTACGGCTTCTCTCCTGTGTGAATTCGTTGGTGTTTTTTAAGATGTCCCGAATCATTGAAACTCTTCTCACAGTAATTGCAGCGATAAGGTTTCTCTCCTGTGTGAATGCGCTGGTGTGATTGAAGATGTCCTAACTGTGTGAATCTCTTCCCACACTGAGTGCAGTAATGAGGTTTCTCTCCTGTGTGAACACGCTTGTGTGTTTCCAGATCTGATAAACAACTGAAACTCTTCCCACAATCAGCACAGGGAAATGGAGCCCCTCCTGTGTGATTTCTCTTGACAGTTTTAGGATATCCTAATTGAATGGAACTCTTCCCACCTTTAGTACAACGAGGCAAGGTCTTCAGGTTGCCCTGGGTTTCAGAATTGTTGACACACACAGGCTGTGCAGTCTGTAGTTTAACACTGGAAGAGTTTTTGCTGTGATGTGATGGAGTGCAGTCGAGTTCTCCTTCATCCACTGTAGAAGCTGAAGAAAGAAAGAGACCAAGGTTACTGTACAGCATTCTTACACGTTCATTCTTATGCAGGGCTTCCCCTCACAGCCAGGAAGAACTCCTACACTGAACTGCATATTTACAGAATAGTCAAAATCTACTTAAAATGACTCCTGTTAATGTTACCCTTTTATTACCACCTGTAATAGGGCCAGGAGCCCTGTACATGAAAAGGGCCCGGGTAAAGCGAGGACAAGCGAGAAGCGGTCCGCCGCACTATTGTTTTGTTTTTATTTTGCTATTTAAATTTAATTTGTATTTTTGTGTCAGACTTTGTTTTGTTTACCTGTTTTATTTGCTCTGCGAGCAGTGTTTTCTGTTTAAACCTTTTATTTATTTTTGTTTTGTTTAAATAAACGGCACCCCAGCGTCTTCTCCCCTGCCGTGCTGCCTGTGTGTTTTTGCCCTGCAGTGCTGCCTGTGGATTTTCTTCCTCTATCTGGCCTGATGTCACCAAAGCCACTCCTGTCACACCACCACATTGAAATCTGCCGACCAGAATGTAATGGGAATCAATGAGGGTAAGTACCAGACAATATCACTCTGATTATTAACACACTCTGGTTAATATCACTCACATTTACCAGCCACTGATTTCCACCCCTCTTAATATCACTGTGAGGAATACAAGTATAAGATCAGGTTTACATGCAAGTGCTGTATTAAAATGTTTCTTCTGCTGACACTTAGCAACCCGACTGGATTTGGCTTCACCCACTGATGAGACATGTGATCCCAGCAACACTATAAAGCTGTGGGAGCAGCACAACTGCAAACAGTCTACCAGAGACAGGGAAAGATCTAACAGCATTCGAAACGGGCATGGTAGTGGGTTCACATCTAGCAGATGCCACGGTAGCAAGGACAGTTATGTTACAACTTGCAAGCCACTGACATAGTGGTTAGGTTAAATTGAGCTGACATGACTAAAGTATAATTACCTCTAAACCCCAGTTCACATTCAGGTGGACGATCATCACACAGGCTGGATCCCAGCTTGTTCTCCTCAAGTGTACAGGCATTATTTTCAGTAGGATCTTCCTCTGCGATGGGGACACATTCCTGTTCTATTAATTCCTCTTTAACAGGAACACATTCCAGTCGAGGGACCTCTTCATCTTTAACACACGCCAGCTCTGTAACCTGCTCTAGACTCGCACACCACTCCTGGTGAAAGGACTCCTCTAGCGTGTAAACTGCTTCTATCCTTGGCCCCTCCTGTGCTTCAGATTTAGGTACAGCACGGCTCTCTGTGGGATCTGTGTGAAACAAAATTGTACAAAATTAGAACTCTTACTTACTGGCCAGGTTCCTCTACAAATTATTTTATTTATTTATAAAAAGGCTATAGTGTGCCCAGTTACATTCCCCTGAGCTGGGAATGAGGCTGGATCCAGCATTGTTTCTAAAGTGTTTGTGGTAGACAGATGATCAATGCCTCCACTAGGTGGCGTATAACCGGTGTGGTAAAGTATATGGAAAAGCTACAGAGGGGAAGTATATTGGGCCCCGCATAACCCAAGGTCTGTACCCCATGGCTTAATGAGGAAATCCGTTTGGTCGAAACGTTGCTCTGTTTTTAAACTTTGTTCTTTTAAAATAATAATTAATAAAATAATGGAAACTTGACCTACAACCTATTATGGCATTGCGCCTTGTGACAGAGAGCGAATGATTCGTGGTGTTAGATCTCTCGACCTGCGAGGCAGCTGCATAAAGGGAACAGAATACCCTGGACTAACTGGCACGGCAGTTTATTCCCAGGGTTAGGTGGAAGTCAGCCATCTAGAAAGGGGGCAAAGCACAGATTGGAGGAAGGGATGCGCTTGTTGACCAAGGGGTCATGGGTGATGTAATAAAAAGGGATGTAGGGACTCTTTCAGTGGAAGGATGCAGAATACATTTTTTTTATTATTTTTGCTTTGACCCCCAACTGGTATGAATCAACACGAATAAGGCAAAATTAAATAATGTAATATTGAATTACTATTGGCATAAACAGACACAATCAATTTAAGATGCATAAGTTTTAAAAGCTTTACTAGCAAAGCTACACAGTAACCTACAGCACCACGTGTATTTTTTACCTTCATAACGTCGATAAATCACTGCATCTGCTTTTTTTAGAGAACGATATAGCGACAGTGAAAAATTAGGCATCGCCCCAGCCTTTAGTTTGTGAACATTTTAAATGACAAACAATTATGCCGAGATGGGAATTAACGTTTAAAACGTATAAACTCCAAAGAAGTGGTTAAACGGTGAATAATATGCTAGACGTATAATCGGTCATGTGACAAATTTCACCAAACGCATATTTTTTAAATCTATTAATTTTAGTCATTCACCGTCACATGCAACAGTCTGTCGCCTACCCTTAAGGTGGTGCAGACTCATTCCAGGTGGAAGGCGACCATCTAGAAAGGGGGCGGAGCCACGGTACACCACACCCTAGAAGGGAAGCAATGTGGCAGTCGCGGATTGGAGGGGAAACGGCTGCACACGCTAACCAAGGGGGTGTGACTGATGGTATAAAAGAGGACGTGGTTAAGCGATCCGCAAAGGGATAAGAATCTCAGACTTGTTGCTGTAATACTAAGTAAAGCACCTGAAGACACTTCAAACCTGTCATAATGTTTATAGACATCACTTTGCTCATTGCTGGCATTAAAATATGCAGGAAAACCTGAGAATTATATTACAACAGTTACAACCAAATGTCCAAGCAGAGATGTGAGAATCACGTTTACAGTCTTCCACTTAAACTAGTTCAGTCTACAAATTAAAGGGTTTTGAAAAGACCTGTTTAGCTATGTGTTTAGTTTAAACATCCAAAAAGTTTCTCTTCAATAATTTATCAGCAACATTCCCTCCTCTTCTGCTTACAGAAACGGTTTCTATTCCTCTGCATTTCAATGGATTTACATTATGCGCAAACTCGGTGAAATGCCTGGCTACCGGGGATGTGGGGTCATCACGTCTTTCTGCACTTTTATGTTAATTTAATCTGGTTTTGAGAGGTCTAAGGGTTTTGCACATCATATCCACGTCCACATTAACAGACAGACTATGTTAGATGTAATACAAGTTGTGTGATGGGAAAACGTTTAGCTGTTAGATGTGTAAAGCTCTCTGTGTTACACTGAGCACACCCTAAACAGGGACAGCATCCTGGAAGAGGAATACAGAAGGGGGACAACATGATCTGCTTTAAAAGTCTTATATTTCCATCCCTTTAGAAAATAGTGCTTCGAAAATAGCATTTTTACATAATTACGTATTGTCATAATTTGCTAATGTTGCCGTTTTCTTCAAAAGGCCTTGGGCAAATGTGAAAACCTACTTCAAAAGTTTGATGCATTTTTTTTTAACATGGCAACCAGGGATTTTACGCGTCCATTGAAACTCAGAGTCAAGTATCTTGCTAAATAGAATATCTTTTGAAACCCCCTTTCTGAAAGTGCAATATTATTGCCAGGAGTTTTGCGTGAGGCTGGATTTTCATTGATTAAAATGTTAGTGTATGCTCCCGTTGGCTAGAAAGGTTGCAGTGTTTTTGGAACAGTTAAGAAGTTTTTAAGGCAGTTCGTCTGGCTGATTGGAAATTTGCAAGTCAAGCGCCTTTCGTATTAATGAATTGCCAAATTCAGTTATTAGATGAATGAACAAATACGTTTATAAATTACTGTATGAATTGACGCATTTATAGACGAACTGCTTGACAATGGAGCAACTCGTGAATTGGCAAATTAATTGACAAATTAATGGCCGGATAGTTTTGGCACAAATGGCGCTCCAACTTGAACTGTGGCGCAGATGCTTTTTGAGCTCCAGCAAATATATGCTTAAATCGCCCAGTCTTAAAATCTAGCATTTATCTACAAATATTTGCAAGGATGCAGTTTAATCAAACACAAATCATAAATAACAGCACTCATAATAAACGCCAAGTGTCTGAAGAGAACATTATAACCAATACCTCACCAACCCAATCGACTAAGAAGTTATATAAATTAATGACCAAGCAATACCTTAATCTCACCTTGTAATAGTCCCTGGTTCCCGTTCCTGCGGCAGTCTTGTTCACTCCAGTCGGGGTTCATGTTTCTGAGAGGTTGGTTACTGTCCGCATCTGCAGCGCTCATGCATTCCCGCACCGCTTTCAACTCGCTCTCTGATATTTCCAATCTCAGCTTCAGCCTTTCATTCTCTTTCTCCTTCCCAGCCATTGCAATCTGAAACTCGTTCAATTTACTGCCAAAAATTTGAGTAATTTCACACAAGACGGTGTCTACAGCCGCTTTCACTGCGTGTTTGATGGTAGCGGCGAGCGAAACGGAGATGCTGACGTCCATCTTCACTGTTTTGCTAGTTGGAGACACTGTAGCAGAATCCTCTGGTTTTAATGAAATCTGCACCACTTCTGCTGCGGTTTAAAACACACACAGAAAGAAGCAGATTCGTTTTGCTTTTGCGAGGAATAACCTTCACGCTCCACTCTGCCTGAGTATAATTAATATAACAGAAAATGGACCGTTTCATAACTTAGTGTTTCAATTCCCTGCAAAGAAACGCCAGCGTCACTAATGGCTTTCCTGAGGGCTGAAATGCAAGCGTCAGTAATAGTGAGCGGGGCTTTTTGGGAACCGTCGCCTGTTATTGGCTACAGAAACTGCAAAATCCTACCCCGCTGTAAAGAGGGGCATTGCAGCAGAAACGGGACTTGCACAGGGTAGTGCTGCGTGCGCAACTCTTGAAACACGTCATTATTATAGGCTGCAGCCTGGTCACATAAGGGTGATGAATGTAGGCACTAAAACTAAGTGTATTTCATAACGGTAACCCTGACCCCAAACCTAAGGGTCGTGGGTTATTAGCCGTGGACCATCAATTAATTCTCACAAATCACTATGTTCAGTGTCCTACCCCTCCCACAACCTGTTTATGGTCACATGGTAGGGGTGTTGAGGGTGAACGAAGCACAACGCAAATTCCCAGTTGCGCACACAGCACTACCCTGTGTGAGGTAGCCTGCGTGAGCCTTCGTTCCGCAGCACTGCCCTGTGTGAGCTACTCTGTGTGAGCCTTGTTCTGTGTGAGCTCCCTGTGTGAGCTACCCTGTGTGAGCCTTCGTTCTGCAGTACTGCCCTGTGTGAGCCTTCGTTCTGCAGTACTGACCTGTGTGAGCCTTCGTTCTGCAGCACTGCCCTGTGTGAGCTCCCTGTGTGAGCTACCCTGTGTGAGCCTTCGTTCTGCAGCACTGCCCTGTGTGAGCTACTTCCTGTGTGAGCCTTCGTTGTGTGAGCTCCCTGTGTGAGCTACCCTGTGTGAGCCTTCGTTCTGCAGCACTGCCCTGTGTGAGCTCCCTGTGAGAGCTACCCTGTGTGAGCCTTCGTTCTGCAGCACTGCCCTGTGTGAGCCTTCGTTCTGCAGCACTGCCCTGTGTGAGCCTTCCTGCGGCACTACCCTGTGTGAGCCTTCCTTCTGCGGCACTACCCTGTGTGAGCCTCCCTGTGAGAGCTACCCTGTGTGAGCCTTCGTTCTGCAGCACTGCCCTGTGTGAGCTCCCTGTGAGAGCTACCCTGTGTGAGCCTTCGTTCTGCAGCACTGCCCTGTGTGAGCTCCCTGTGAGAGCTACCCTGTGTGAGCCTTCGTTCTGCAGCACTGCCCTGTGCGAGTCTTCGTTCTGCAGCACTGCCCTGTGTGAGCTCCCTGTGAGAGCTACCCTGTGTGAGCCTTCGTTCTGCAGCACTGTCCTGTGTGAGCTCCCTGTGAGAGCTACCCTGTGTGAGCCTTCGTTCTGCAGCACTGCCCTGTGTGAGCTCCCTGTGAGAGCTACCCTGTGTGAGCCTTCGTTCTGCAGCACTGCCCTGTGCGAGCTCCCTGTGAGAGCTACCCTGTGTGAGCCTTCATTCTGCAGCGCTGCCCTGTGTGAGCCTTCGTTCTGCAGCACTGCCCTGTGTGAGCTCCCTGTGAGAGCTGAAACTGGGATGGAAGTTCACCTTTCAGCACGACACAAAGCACACACCCAAAGCTACACTGGAGTGGCTAAGGAACAAAAAGGGAAATGTCCTTGAGTAGCCCAGTCAGAGCCCGACCAAAATCCAATCGAAAATTTGTGGCATGACTTGAAGATTGCTGTCCAGCAACGCTCCCCAAGGAAGTTTCCAGAGCTTGAACAGTTTTGTAAAGAAGAATGGTCAAATATTGCCAAATCTAGGTGTGCAAAGTTGGTAGAGACCTATCCCAACAGACTCACCGCTATAATTGCTGCCAAAGGTGCTTCCACCAAGTATTAACGCAGGGGGGCGGAGACTTATCCAATTATGATCTTTCAGTTTTGTATTTTTAATATATAATTTTTATCAATAAAAACTTACCCTACCTTAACATTGTGGAGTATGGTGTGTAGATAAATGGGGAAGAAAATCATCATTTAAATGCATGAAACTCAGGCACTGACACAACATAATGTGAAAGAAGTTGAAGGGGGTGTAGACTTTCTATAGGCACTGTGTGTGTGTATATATATACAGCTCTGGAAAAAATTGAGACCACTGCAAAATTATCAGTTTCTCTGGTTTTACTATTTATAGGTATGTGTTTGGGTAAAATGAACATTTTTGTTTTATTCTATAAACTACTGACAACATTTCTTCCAAATTCCAAATAAAAATATTATCATTTAGAGCATTTATTTGCAGAAAATGACAACTAGTCAAAATAACAAAAAAGATGCAGTGCTGTCAGACCTCGAATAATGCAAAGAAAATAAGTTCAGATTCATTTTTAAACAACACAATACTAATGTTTTAACTTAGGAAGAGTTCAGAAATCAATATTTGGTGGAATAACCCTGATTTTCAAGCACAGCTTTCATGTGTCTTGGCATGCTCTCCACCAGTCTTTCACATTGATGTTGGGTGACTTTATGCCACTCCTGGCGCAAAAATTCAAGCAGCTCGGCTTTGTTTGATGGCTAGTGACCATCCATCTTCCTCTTGATCACATTCCAGAGGTTTTCAATGGGGTTCAGGTCTGGAGATTGGGCTGGCCATGACAGGGTCTTGATCTGGTGGTCCTCCATCCACACCTTGATTGACCTGGCTGTGTGGCATGGAGCATTGTCCTGCTGGAAAAACCAATCCTCAGAGTTGGGGAACATTGTCAGAGCAGAAGGAAGCAAGTTTTCTTCCAAGACAACCATGTACTTGGCTTGATTCATGCGTCCTTCACAAAGACAAATCTGCCCGATTCCAAACTGGACTGTCAACAGCTTTCTGGTGAAGTACAGTGAAGACACCCAACTAAACAGAATGACTCCCTAATACAGTGTATTCCACAGGATTTCTTCCCATCTTTCAATAAAGCCCCTCCCCTCTATAGATGTGCATTCCAGTTTCCCTCATCTCTCTCAGTGATGCTAGAAGGTGGTGTTTCCTCCTGCAGGATCCACTCATTGGCCTGGTCACACCCCAGCTCAGTCACTTCCTCCTTGATCTGAACAGTCCTGTCTGCAGAAACAACCCATCGAATAGGAAGCTCTGGGCTGATGTGAGCTGCTTCCATCTCAGAAACTTCCTCTGAGTGAGGCTGATCCGTTCTCACTGAAGAAAAGGAGACAAGACTTTGTCATTTCAGACTGCATATTAAGTGCTTTTATTTGAATCTCCACAGAACTCACAAAGAAAATGATCAATCGTCATTTTATTAAACGCCACACAGCAAGCATCATTTTTAATGTCTTGATACATCCTGCTCTTTTCTAATGCGATTTCCCTGGGGTTAATGCAACAGACCGACAAACTCACAAAAGGAACGTGGGGCTAATCTACTATGGAAACGTTTTGAACAAAGAAGAGTACACGGCGACCTAATTCAAGCATTCAAAATTCTAAAAGGTATTGACAATGTCGACCCAAGGGACTTTTTCAGCCTGAAAAAGAAACAAGGACCAGGGATCACAAATGGAGTTTAGACAAAGGGGCATTCAGAACAGAAAATAGGAGGCACTTTTTTACACAGAGAATCGTGAGGGTCTGGAATCAACTCCCCAGTAATGTTGTTGAAGCTGACACCCTGGGATCCTTCAAGAAGCTGCTCGATGAGATTCTGGGATCAATAAGCTACTAACAACCAAACGAGCAAGATGGGCCGAATGGCTTCCTCTCGTTTGTAAACTTTCTTATGTTCTTAGTATCAGAGAATTGTTTAACATGCACGATAAATTATTATGGAAAATCTCTCCTAACTACCGCGCGGAAGTTAGAAACTAGCACTCGGAATTAAAAAAAAAAAAAAAAAAAAAAAAAGATAATAGATTTTCAGTATCAATAATGGTTTCATTGTGTTTGTTGGGATTATAAATGTACATGAAATAAAATAGTTCTTTACCTATTAGTTCAGTGGCTTTGGAGAGATGATGCCTGCAGAGTGCGGTCAAATGTACCATAATGAGTAATAGCAGCGCATTACACTCATACTGGCAGTACAACTTCGACTTCCCCAGGGGCACACGTTCCTGCTGCCAGTTAGACAACCTGGAGGACAGCATGTGCTGTAGGCAGCTGGGAAAAGCTGAAGAACTCAACCAGGACTAAGAGGGCCTCTGCATCACACACCACCCAGAATTTCACTCATTTTACCTGGACCAGTATGTGCTGAATGTAGCACGCCTGTATCACAAACTCCATGGTCATCTCAACAAATCTCCACGTCACTACAAGCAAATTATACATTTATAAAATGATATTATGTCTGTGCTTAAGTGCCCACTGATTACAGAATATTAATCATGTTCATGTAAAATTTGCCAAGGACAATTAAATACTACATGGTTTCCTGCCAGGAGCATTAAACAGCTAAGTAAATAGTACATGCTTTTCAAGTGGGGCTTTATTTCAGATGGCAGCGCTACACTGCCTATTGGTAGTTTGTGAGACGGTGCCAAGGGTACCTTGGTAAGCACGTCCACTACCTGCATGTCCGAGATCAGGGAAACCTTCCCATCACCAGACTACCAAGGCTTTCCCAAGGCTCAACCACAACAGAATGAACCTTTACCACAGCCAAAAAGATTAGACTAGGATGGACTCAATAAACGCGTCACTCGCCATCTTCCAGCGCCTCGTAAAACTTTCAAATGTTGTTCCCTGCAGCAAGGGAATTTGTTGAGTAGCTATGGATTGCTACTCATTGTGTGTGTGTGTGTATAACATGACTGAAACATCCAGTAAGCGGTCTTTGTTAAAGGCATCAGCCAAATGAACTAATATTCAATAAACCAAAACAGATACAAAAGACCTACAGTTCCTTTTGTTGCCTGCATGTATGTTGTTTTTTTGCTCTTTCTTTCCTGCCGCGCAAACACATTTTTAAAACTTTGGTCAAATAAGACATACAAGCTAGAAATTGTGAAATTTATACCTGTTACTAATTGTCAAATGCTATAGGAGGATTGGAGGGGGGGAGTACCCAATGTTATTAAATATTATACAGACCTTTATCTTTTCCACAAAATCTTGTCTGTCTCCGTTCACTTATTCTGGAGAGTCCATGGCGCTTGGTTGATTGACAGCCAGCATCCTGTTTCACCAACAAAATACATTTCATGTCAATGTTAAGCTTCATCTGTGACCATCCTAGGCTTATGCTTTGAACCTATTCATGTCAGGCATATTCTTCGTTTGTTGTATAGATGTTAATTAAGTAAAAAAAAATGTCCCAAGGTGATTCATAGACATGGCAGATCTATGGACTATAATAATAATAATAATAATAATAATAATAATCTGACATGGCTATATATCTAGGTTGCTTATGGATAACCCAGGGCTAAAGAAAGTGCCAGTTTTCATTTAAACGTTACTCTTAAAGGTGTTTGATACCGACAGGTATTACTGAGAAACAGAAGCAAAAACAATCAAATGTGATTGCAAAATGAGATTTGCTGCATTTTGGTTTATTTTCAATTGACGGATTTTTGAAATACATAAAGATTAATCAGTAGACCTACTGTTAGTTTTTTTTGTTATTTTTTATTTAGTCGTTGCAAATGGTTTTTACCCCAGTTTCCTCCCCAATCTGGAATGCCCGATTTATTTTTATCCTGGTTCTCTACCGCAACCCCCCAGCGACTCGGGAAATGGAAGCTGAAACACTGCAAAAAAAGCGTTCCTGCCAAGCCGTCATTTTTCACACTGCAGATCCACAGCGAAGCCACCAGACCTACAGTCCTGGAGGACAACACAGATCTGAATGGCTCCACTACAGAACCGCAGCCACAGGGGGGCGCTGGTGCGCCGTGAACCATGGATTGCCCTGCTGACCTAATCCCTCCCTGCCGGGGTGGCGCTCGACCAATAGGGGGCATCCTGCACGCCACGCGGAGCACCTATACTGGACGCACCACTCAGGAGCCCCTACTGATAGTTTAAATGTAGACGATCAATACCATTTGTGGAATTATTCCAATGCTGCTGTATAAAATGAAAATACTTCCCCCTCTACAAACCAGTATATGCAGCAACCTTCATGGCTACCTATAATTCCATATTCCAATTACTGATCAAGTTGACTTTTAATTAAGTAAACTGCATGTATTATTATCAAAGCAAAACCGATTTAATCTTTCTTATGAGAAGCATATAAGCGTCAGCCCTGATCACAGAAATTAATCTATTCAGACTGGACGATTTTTCATTATCACTGAACCAACTGTGTGAATTGAAATTAAGCAAAAAGGAAAACACACACAGCCCCTCTCATATTGCAATGAACACATTTGATTCCGCTGCATTTTGTTTTCGTTACCCCAGTAGTCGGACTCACATTCAGCTCAAGCTCATATATTACAAAATTATTCACGTTACGCTCCCAGTTTCAAAGCTGTTTGGTCTTTTCAACAGTTACGTCAAAAGGACTCTGCACAGTCTGATAATCCGAACACTAACTGAAGGACGTTTAAAACATTTAAATTCATGTAAATGCATGTAATCCCAATGTGTGTGATACATTGTGATAAAATAATGAAATGTAATTGCGTTTCATTATATACATCAAGCAAACAGAATGAGTCATTCATTATGCAATAGGTGGTGAAGTTGCTGGTAAGTTTCCCAAAGGTTTGTAGAAGGCGTTACTAGTAGCAACGTGGAGTTAATCAGAGAACAGCCGCGCCCTGCAAGCTCTGGGACATGGGAGGCCACCTGGATCAAAAGTGTTTCAAATATTCACAAAACGTACTCATTTGGACCAATCAGAGTACAGACATGACCAATTTTAATCGGTACGTGTTCTAAAAAAAAATGACACTGTGGTGCGTGCTTCCTACATTGGTGTCTAGTCATTTTACATTAGTGGCTTGTCGTGACAGCCTGTTCGCTTGTAATCGCTTCTTAATCGCAGCGTAATTGGCACAGCAGTCAATAACCGTTAGTGTATCTTGCAGCAAACTCAGCAGCTCCAGACAGTCTCCATCTGCGTATTAAAATCTGGCTCAATCGCGATGAACCCAGAGTAACTGCGGTTGTGCTCCAGAGCAGGGCTTCCCAAACCTGGTCCTGGGGACCCCCTGCAGTTGCTGGTTTTCATTCCAACCCAGCTCTCAATTACTGAACTAGGCCCTTAATTGAACTATTAATTAGCTTAATTAGACCTTTCAGCTTTTGGAGACAGTTGGAGATTTCAAGTAACTTGAAATATGTAACACTTCAGAGCTGAAAACAACTAAACATGTCTAATTAAGCAAATTATCTGCTCAATTAAGGGCCTTGTTCAGTAATTGAGAGCGTGGTTGGAATGAAAACCAGCAGACACAACAGGGGGTCCCCAGGACGGAGTTTGAGGAAAGCCCTGCTCTGGAGCACAACCACAATTACTTTGGGTTCATTGCGATTGAGGCAGATTTTAATACGCAGATGGGGACTATCACCAATCAATTACATCAAACTGAGTCTCTCTCTCTCTCTCTCTCTCTCTCTCTCTCTCTCTCTCTCTCTCTCTCTCTCTCTCTCTCATACATAATAATAATAATAATAATAATAATAATAATAATAATAATAAATCACTAGATACTTTTGTGAATTTATTAACCTCAAAATAAGTTACAGAAATAAGTGTGTTGTCATGGCAATTGGTGATGAAATAAATAACAAAGTCAAATAAAAGAAAATCAAATCAATAAATAATAATGTCATACCTTTGAAGTCATAATACATTGCAAGGCTCCGCTGCAAGGTTTTGGAGGCGGGGCATCTCTAGAAGCTGCGTGTGACGTCAGACAGACAGCAGCCGGCGCAGTTTCCTCTCGCTGCTCTGTGCTGCGCATGCTCAGTAAGCCCTGCCCTCCAAAGCTGCAGCATGTGTTTTGTTTGCTTTATTAAGAGATTGGAGCCTCGTTTTATTTTTTATCTGAACGGTTTTAAAGTGACGGTTTAGATGTGAGACTGGAGTTTTGAACACGATTAAAGAAACAACAGCTTAAGCTGCAGCGAGCGAGAGATATACAGGGACAGAGGTAAACAAAACTTAGCAATTTCATTCACGTTGAATGTTTTAGACAGGCAACAGTACATTTCTGTATTGCTGTACCTTGTGTTTGCAGTGCAGGCAGGGTGTTAAACCGTAATTATTATAGATTGCAACAAACACAGTTCAAAGTTACGTTTCTTAGCTACAGCTGTGTACTAAACCCTCGTTTCAGGGTTAGCTTATGGCACATGATTTCAATACTTCTGCGGAACGGTTTAGAAGAAAGAAAACTGTAGTTTTTCTTTGATGTCGTAAGCCGGATCCATAGATCGCGTTTTCAGATGGACAACTTCCAGGTGATATACATATATTAATAATAATATATATATATATATATATATATATATATATATATATATATATATATATATATATATATATCGTATATACACACATTGGTAGGGGTATAGCCTACAGTACAGTGTAAAGCAACAAAGTGTTGAATAGGGTACTGCTGTATGCTTGCTTTAAATATACATTTCACAACCATTAGTTGTGTTAATAAGTGAAGGGACCGAAAAGGATATCAAAGCAACAAACACCCTTGCAGTTTGCAGCTTGTGACTTGTCAGTTAGCAGCTAGTAAAAAGAGGAGGAAAGGACAGGATGTTCCAGCACACAGATAGGTTGGGCCAGATGTCCGGGTGCATAGGGAAGTTAATAAGAGTGTGCATTCCTTACATAAGCATAAACTGGTTTCTGAAGTGAACATAACAAGCGCACAAGAGAGGGACAGTTAAGCCCCAACACCCTCATTGATAGGTAAAGAGATAATTGAGGTGGCAGCTCCCTAAACATTGTTTGCTGCGTGCTAGTTTCTGATAGGGGTAAATGATTTTATGTGAAACTATATAACTCATGTACATGTAATACTCTGGCAGAATACACTAGTTACTGGTGCAGTGACTGGTGTTCTCCGGAGCGCGCTGTTGGTTGATGACCACGGCAATAAACATTTGAAGCAACGATCTGAAGTGATTGATTGTCTCAGAGTTTCATCTAGAACCCTACAAAAGTTACTACAGACTTCAACATTGCTTTAAACAATGTGCAGATTCAGGGTCGTGGAGTGTACATTATTTTCATGTGATTGTGTTCCCTCGTTTAAACAGATGGATAGAATATGGAATAACTGCATTAAATGAGGTGTAGATGCATGCTGCCTGTGTGTTGGCTATAGCTAGATGATACGGTAGGGTTTGTAGTATACCTGTTAACTCTCTGTAGGTTATCATGTAAATATAAGCAATATTAATATGCACTGTTGACCCTGGATCTAAGAGCAGCGTTCTTTTAAAAAACAATTTTAACTTTTTTTGTGTGTGATAATTTGTTGCAGTTTACTGTTCTGACATTTTACTGTTTATTTCAATGTCTCCGTTTTTGTTTGCTAGTTGTAGTAGTGTTAATATCCTTTCTTTTTACTTTTAAAAAGCCCAGGAACACATTTAAATTAAATCGCCACTCAATTATAATGCGTTATCAATATTTATCTTATAGCAATACCTGTTGTCCTTTATTTAGATTTTTGTATCCAACTAGCATGTAAAAAAATGTTAAACTATTTAAATAATTATTTCTAATAACTTGCAAAACATAATAAAATAGTGTAGTTTGGTGTTCCCCATAAACTTAGATCTAGAAGACCAAATCAAAAGTTTTCCCCACCAGCGAGTCGCAAATTAAAACACACAGTGATTGTTTCCGCGTTTATAGTTGAAGAGATAATCATCGGAGAAAAACAAAAAGCTGTCGCAGTTACGGGTTGTTATTTGCCATTAGTGGCGGTCAAAGTTTTGATTGGCGTCTAGGCCTTAGTAGGACTTGGGAAATCTAGTTATAGGTTGTTACAAATTGCCGGATTTCGTGTGATCGTTTTGTTGTTACCTTGTCAACATACCTTCGCTATTTAAGTTTCACTGACGGTTTCAGCAGCACTGCTGCTTGCCAGAGACACAGCTGCTACTACGACACTGTCACTGATAGGCAGAGCCTCCCGCTGGCTCACACACACTCTGCTCTCCCGCCCACTGGCAAACCCCCAAAACACTGAAGACTTCTCCCCAAAGATTTCAGTAACCAATTCTGTGGTCTGTAAGTTTTGAGGGAGGCCCATGCACACAGTAGGTTAACGTTTTGTTATTTTATCCCACGCCTTGTGTTTGAGTGCTTTAGCACAAGTTTCTGAAAATTTCCCTAAAAGTATTGCTTTTTCTGCATTATATTCGTCTAACAAGCACAAATTCAGTTAGTGTAAACTGCAAACATCGCTGTTTAAGGGAACACCAAGGGAAACATAATTCTAAAAATGTCAGGCATTGATGGGTTAAGTATATGGAAAACTACAAAGTGGTATGTAATTAAATATGTTAATATAACATTATTCAGCAGGATTCATTAGACTTTATGAAGCAAAATTAGTTAATTCTATAGGGTGATGGTAAACTTTTGTCCAGAACTATATGGTTAAGTGGAGGGTATTTAACCCCATTGATATGTTGCATAATAACTTCTCAAGCATGTAGATATGTATCCTGGTATTAAAGGTTTATATAATGTAACAAACGTTACATAATAGAAGAGTCCCTGTGTTGTTTTAGGGGTGGAAGAGCCCCACATGCATGCCTTTTGCAAGCTACGTCAGTCTGTTGCAGGACACAGAGGAATTCATATTGCAAAGGTGCAGCAGATATCAAGAGCATTTCAAATAAAGCTTGACATGTGAATTTAAATAATATTGGAAGAACACAATGTAGTTTTCTAGTGTGAGTGCTGTGGAAATTCAAATAAAAGCTCTTGATATGCAATCTGAAATGACAAACTAACAATCCTGTCTCCTTTTCTTCAGTGAGAACGGATCAGCCTCACTCACAGGGAGCTTCTGAGATGGAAGCAGCTCACATCAGCCCAGAGCTTCCTATTCGATGGGTTGTTTCTGCAGACAGGACTGTTGAGATCAAGGAGGAAGTGACTGAGCTGGGGTGCGACCAGGCCAATGAGCGGATCCTGCAGGAGGAAACACCACCTTCTAGCATCACTGAGAGAGGTGAGGGAAACTGGAATGCACCTCTATAGAGGGGGTGGCTTTTTTAAAAGAGGGGAAGAAAGCTTGTGAAATACACTGCTTTAGGGAGTCCTTTATTTCTGGTTGGCTTCTTCACTGTACTTCAACATAAAGCTATTTACAGTTCAGTTTGTGTACATTCCCCAACACTAATTTGAATGCCCCCTTCATTGAAACCTGCTTGTTACACCATGTCACTATATGACAATACTATTGATGACCTGAATTTACATGGAAACAGCATTTCTTTCTCTAAAGTTGTTTTAAACTGGAACTATTCTGCATGAGAAACTGGATTGTTTATGATCAGGCTGACCTTGGGTTTAATGCAGGACCAAAAAATACATGTTTACACATTTTAAATTAATTTAGACATATCTCAGAAACATGATAATTATGGTCAGACGAGTTATTTTGACAACCTTTAAAATCAGGGTTTGGCAACCTTTTTGTGCAAGAGAGACATTCTGAATGAAAATTCAGAGCAAGTGGTCTGCAAGCCAGTCATAAAGACACAATTGATGCACTTTTAAAGTGCAAAAAAAAAAAAAGATTATTGTTTAATGTGACTAATGCTGCTCATTTGATCATTTCTTTGAAGTCTGATTCATAGCTGGTCAAGTTTAGCTTCATGCAGGTCATTGAAAGTATTCTAAACAGCATTCAGAACTGGGGGGTACACGGCAGGTCACAGTCCCAAACAAAACAAACACTCCTCAAACACAATCCTACGTGCACGAAACTGTGCTCTTCACAACCGGGGAAAGTGGAGCCTGCCTGTGCTGTGCTGTGCAGTGAGGGTAGCGCTACCGGGATTGCGCTCCACGATGGCAGCTCCTGACTCCTAATCCTCCTGCAACAAGAAGACAGGAACTCAAATCCACAGCACTTAGGCCAAGTGTTACTTCCAGCATACAGGTCCGTACTCGCATAACTGCCTTCCCTTTGTACTCCCAAACTCCTCCCTGCGATCAGCCCAGCGCCAC
>NC_054578.1:446413-450984 GCF_017654505.1 Polyodon spathula
TTTATAGCATAACAGTATTTCCTGACCATCCCTCACTAGTTTTTTCAGAGCAGTAATACTGAGAACTCAATTAACACCAAAACCCATTGCATGCAAAGAAGTATGGGCAAAAGCTGAAAATAACACTTATCAGGATTCTACAATTCCACAACACTTTTCATTTTTATTGACTTTTGCTGAGTACGACCTGTTTGTGTGATTTATAATAAGTTAATATGTTGTGTGTAGGGTGTCATAACGTCTATTCTGCAGTACATCATGACATATCTACTACATCATGACATATCTTCTACAATAAAAGATGCTTTACACACAACATATTAACTTAGTTGTTTTTCTGTATGGAGTTGATTTAGTACACACACATTGGCCAGCAGTTAGCCTTAACTCCGTGAGAGCTTCATGAATGGCTAATTTGGTGGTTATCCATTTGAATATCATATCGGTACTAGACAGTCTACTACCATGTCACAACTACTGTGTAAACTTTGTTTCAAATGTATTGTTTTTCTAATTGGGAATGCTGGGGTTTGCTACATGATTCTGCAGCATAATACTCGAGCATTACAATGGAGAATCAAAATGGTATCCTTCAAACCCTTTCTGTAAGAACACCTTTTACACTGCAACCTTTTACACGAACTCTACCCCCATTTGACTGCAGTCTGTCTTCTGTGAGTCAGTTGTGTTTAATGTGCACTCCTGAGGTTTCACTACAGAAGACAAACTCATGCTCTGGATTTAAAGTGAAACGTCTTCAGCAAACACTTTGCCTTTGTTCAATTATTCATCATGTATGAAGGAGCGTTCATCATATTAATGCACTCATTGCATTATTACACCGATATTTTTTTTTAAGCAGTTGCTGACTCCAGTTTTTTTTTTTTTTATGTTTCTGCTCCCATCAGAAGAATCCAGTCTGCTTTACATACCATATCTGATCCTCAGGAGACTCTTTTAGGGGCAGACAAGTTAGAAGGATTGGAGCTTGTTAAAACCTAGCTATTCTAACTCATTTGTAAGGGAGCAGCATCTGATTTTACCAGGGTTGCATGCGTATCAATGATTCATGTAAGCTTTTAAAAGGATTACCATTAATTTATGATGAGATTCTGTCATATCCAGATTCACTTATATATGGAATAAACAAGTAGTAGTACCTGGTTACCGAGGAGGCCAGCATTTGTAAACAAGAGACAAAGATGTTTGTCATGGACCCCCTGACCCTCACAAACCCCCCCAGCTCTGGAACCCTGTTAGGATTTGATTGATACAATGTACAAGAAGTGTCCTGTTTATTCGTTTGTAGGTTATTTAAGAAACTGTCTTCTACTAGAAGGAATACATTGCCTGTAGTATTTGTTACTATAAGTTGAAGGCCTCAAGATATTAAGACTCTTATTAGTTGTGAATTTGCACCCTAAGACTGTATACTTGTATGATGACCAATGGCACATTAAGACTATATAAAGCACTTTATCCTTTTGTCGTCTAAAAATGTTAATAATTTCAATAGTGGCCATGAAATGCATGTCCACCAACGAAAGCGTGAAAAAAAATTAAAAATGAATACCTACAATTTGGTAGGGTTGGCATTCAGGTTCTTGCACACACCACCAATTCCCATTGCTTTTATAGAAATATTTTGCAGTAGAACATCACTAGTAACAGTAGCATTTCTTGGGCCTCAATTATAAACACATGGCAAAGTCCCAGCTGTTGACACTTCCTGTACTGAATGCTTATATCTGCATTCTATTTAATTCTTGCAGCATGCTGAGAGTGCCGTTGCAAGCAGTTTTGAATCATTGTGTCAACCACAGAAAGCTGCAGTCTTAGGTTCACAGAGAAGGTAGCACCATAAATTACCCACAACATAGACAGGATATAGGTCTGTTTTTAGGCTGCATCTGGGTGTACTGATGAAAGCTTCTGGTCTTGCCAAAAAAAATATTGTGCTGATATTAAGAAAGTGGGTAAAGGTTTCAGAAGGTAAACAAAACATCTTGGCTGTAAGATGCAAGTGTGAGTGGGAATAAATATGTGTCTTTAAGCCACAGAATACCTCAAGATTAACATTCTAGAATGTCTGAATATACAAAAGCAGTCTACATATTTAAGTTATTGCACTTCATGTACTTGAACTTTCCCTTGTTGTCTTATTATGAATCACTGCCAGGGGCAGTGTTGCATGGGACACTAAACGTTACACTGCTGTACCTGCTAAATTTAAAGAGAAGGCATGTTCGAGAGCCCTTTATTTCATACTCATACCAAGTTCCTCTTGAATGTTCCTTGTCCCATCCATTCAAAAAATAGAGAATCGGACAAACAAACACACACTGACCCTTTTTACTAAGGGAGCTGTCGACTGCCATTTCGCCTGGCTGCCAGTTCTTTTTTTCCACCTGACTTGGCAGTGACTCTTAATCTGTGTATCTATTTAAGCACTGACTCCGCCGTGACTGGAAATTTAGGTTTACATGGTGAGGTTTTGTCTGCAGCTGTGTGCCCCTATGTACTCACCATATCGCTGAGCCTGCAGAGCTGTGAACACTTGTACAATACCCTTGGGATTCTTCTTTGTGAAATATACTGGAAATATATTTGATTACATTAATCAAATACTTTTTGTATGTAGAATAAATGTGTGTTTTATCTTCCAGATCGTGTTGCTGTTCTGAATTTCACAGTTGCTCATACTGGTGTAAATAAACTTTTGCAGCAACTACTGTGCAGGGACTAATGCTAGTGATGCAATTTATAGTTCTCTGTGAAATGTTGGGGTGAAAGTGATGTCTGGGTTGATGCTGGCTTTAGCTACAGCTCCAGATCGTGTTACTGGTAGTCTATTGAGACAAACAACAGTTACAGGCGACATCTAACAAACACAAAACAAACACTCACGATTTTCAGCAATTTTTTTACTCCTTCAAGGTCAAATCCAACCGTTTACACAGGAACAGATTACTTTGCTACGCCCCTATTTTCTACCCTCGCTCATGACCCCCTGGTTAACGAGCACATCCGCTTCTCCAATCCACGGCTGCCATGCCGTTTCCTGTCCAAGTCATTGAGTTCGGGTACCGTAGCGCAGTTCTAGCTGGCCCACTTCCACCTACCCACGATAATAAAGTGTCATGCCTTTTAGTACAGGGTACTCTGTTCCCTTTATCTAGTACCCTCTCAGGTCAGGAGGGAGATCTAACACCAAGCGTCATTTGATCTCTATCACACCACTGCATGGTATTCTGGGCAACTGTGAAAAAGATCTATGTTTTTAATCAAAAAGATGCAAAAATAAGAACAGCATTTTGTGGGTAATAAGAGTCAGATAAAATCCTACTTTACCAAATTAACTTTATTAATTTATTATTTTTCAATCCCTTGCAAGACTCACAAACAACAAGCTGACACATCATGTACATCATCATGTACTTCATATTGAAAAAAAACCAAAACTGTTCTATATTTATTTTCCATTATACACTGTAGATGACCTACTAACTGGACATAAAAAAAACACAGCAGGCAATCATACCCTGGGCAACATTTTATTTGGTGGAGGCACTGAATCTTTTGACCTTTTCTTAGAGTGAGGGAAGCAGTAATTTTACTCCTGAATTTTACAGAAAACTACCAACAACTGATTTGTCATGTTGATAGGCTGTGGCAAATTCTCATAAAAACTAAAGCTCTTAAGGCAAAGGATGCTTGCACAAGTAATTTCACCAGACCAGAAGGTGCACTGCATCTGAAATACAGTATACACCTGCCTATGTTTTCGAGTTTGACACGTCTATTTTATAGTTGTAAAAGTACCTAGACCCATCCTATGATTAATTATTTCAGTGTTTAATTGTTTAATTGTTACTTTATTACTTTACATTATACAAATATATGGTTTGGATCTTATTTTTTTAAATAGATGTCACATATTAATGTAGCAAAGCTGAGTTGTTTTTTATGTTAATGATACAAAATTATTAAGAAACAGATGCAGCCAGGAGCATGAACATTAAGAATGCTTCTACTATACATTGATCGATAGCCCCTGCCTCTCCAAAGTTAATTAGGCTGCAGAGTAATGCCACCATACCCTGCTAATGACTGGGTATTGCTGTGGAATAACATTAGTTATGTGCAGCCACTGCCCTGCCCTGACATCCCCAGGCTATCTGGATCTGCTGACATAACTATGCATTTTCTGAAGCAGGAAACAAAGCATGTGATTCAAGAGCAGAAACGTCCTTTCGCTTTCCTTACAGGAAATACAGAGCAGGTTCAGTACTGCACATCTCCCCATGGTTCTTGAGTGATTCACACATTGTCTCTCAGTGATTCACACATTCTAAAGCAGTTCCTTTTGCAGTCCATTAATTTAACATGGATTACTAGATACCATTTCCTCCTCATTTTTCGCTTTCTCCTTTTCTTGGGAGGAACTGCTGGAAGCTACATCAGTACATATAATAAAGCTAGCACAATGATAACAGTACATCTTCCCCAATACAGTATATATTGCCATCACATCAGAGGTCCTGCTTGATTTTTTTAATGATTTTTTTTCA
>NC_054578.1:451484-476484 GCF_017654505.1 Polyodon spathula
TGGGCTGTTAATGTATTTAAAAAAAAAAAGGGCAGCCGATAAAGACAAAGCAAACCCCACCCCCCCACACATCATCTACCTGGATTAAAGCTCCTGCTGGAATCCGAGGTGCTTTCACCAGACGCTGTGACCGCAGCTGTCCAGTGCAGAGCTAATCCCTGCCTAGGCGTGCGTGTGTTTAATAGAAACCGCACGGCCCATCGTGGCTTATACTTTACTTATATATCATAGTGTGTCGAACATCTAAAATGTCATGATGGATTTATTGATGTACCCCATCCAGCCCTTCTCTCTGGTAGCTGCCAACATTTATCCACAGTATTTATCATATGTTAAATAAATACACTTTTGTTCTGTTTTTCAGGTACTGATAGAAAGCTTTCTGAACTGGAACCTGTCCCTATTAAAGATGAAGCCCAAGAAAAACTAGAAACTGTTTACATTAAACAGGAGAGTCCTGTACTAGAATCAGTCCATATTAAACAGGAGAGTCCTGCACTAGAATCAGTCCATATTAAACAGGAGAGTCCTGTACTGGAATCAGTCCATATTGAAGAGGAGAGTCCTGTACTAGAGTCAGTCCATATTAAAAGGGTTATTCTCAATTCTAAACCCTTAAGCAGCTCTCTTTGTCATGGATGTGGGAAGAGTTTTAATCCTGCAGGAAACCTTGAAGCATCTCCTGGAAAGACTTTGCATCGCTGTGCTGGATGTGTGAAGACTTTCAGGGAGTCGGGAATCCTGAACGGACAGCAGCAGACAGGCACTGGAAAGACTCCATATAACTGTCATGAATGCGGGGCAGATTTCAGACCCCACAGCAGCGTGAAACACCACCTGCGAGTTCTGAAGGTACAGCTGGGTTATCCTTGTGAAAGGCAGGATTTGGAGATGGAGCCTGTCCTCATTAAAGAGGAGCTTCCTGAGCTGGACCCTGTCTACATTAAGAAAGAAGTCACAGCACTGGAACCCGTCCACATTGAAGAGGAGAGTCCTGTGCTGGAATCAGCAGAATGGGAACACCTTTCAGGTAAAAAAAAAAACAAAGATTGAAAGCATGCAGAGATGAATGGCAGGGTGTATTGCTCTATTGAAAGCGTGCAGAGATGAATGGCAGGGTGTATTGCTCTATTGAAAGCGTGCAGAGATGAATGGCAGGGTGTATTGCTCTATTGAAAGCGTGCAGAGATGAATGGCAGGGTGTATTGCTCTATTGAAAGCGTGCAGAGATGAATGGCAGGGTGTATTGCTCTATTGAAAGCTGCAGAGATGAATGGCAGGGTGTATTGCTCTATTGAAAGCGTGCAGAGATGAATGGCAGGGTGTATTGCTCTATTGAAAGCGTGCAGAGATGAATGGCAGGGTGTATTGCTCTATTGAAAGCGTGCAGAGATGAATGGCAGGGTGTATTGCTCTATTGAAAGCGTGCAGAGATGAATGGCAGGGTGTATTGCTCTATTGAAAGCGTGCAGAGATGAATGGCAGGGTGTATTGCTCTATTGAAAGCGTGCAGAGATGAATGGCAGGGTGTATTGCTCTATTGAAAGCGTGCAGAGATGAATGGCAGGGTGTATTGCTCTATTGAAAGCATGCAGAGATGAGTGGCAGGGTGTATTGCTGTATTGAAAGCATGCAGAGGTGAATGGCAGGGTGTACTGCTCTATTGCTGTATACCCTGATCAAAACATACCACTCCTCCTCCTCTAGTGTGATAGATATGCAGGTGGTGATCTGTTACTGCTCGCAGTTCTCGGATTCAAAACGCATCCAGATTTTTGCATTGCGTGAATCCTAAATGCGGACGTTCTCACTGCAGCACAGTAAGTTAACCCTTGTGTATGTATTGCTGAAACGCACATGCGATTGTTTGCAGAAACTGAAAAATGATGCATTTTGAGTGGTGTTTATTTTGAATAACTGAAAATAACCGATTTTGACAAATAATTAAAAAACAAGTCGCCCCCCCCCACACACACACACACACACACACACACACACACACACACACACACACACACACACACACACACACTTTCTTGTTTAAATTAGTTACTTTAAATGAACACTATAAAAAGTTAACGTCACAGAAGTGAGACTAGCCTTGCTGTACCCCTCTGAATTAACTAGGAGGCTGTGTGATCCAGTGGTTAAAGAAACAAGCTTGTAACCAGGAGGTCCCCGGTTCAAATAGCAAAGCCACTGACTCCCTGTGTGACTCCGAGCGAGTCACTGAACCACCTTGTGCTGTTTGGGGTGAGACGTTGTTGTAAGAGACTCTGCAGCTGATGCACAGCTCACACACCCTAGCCTCTTGTAAAGCGCTTTGTGATGGTGCTCTGCTATGAAAGGCGCTATATAAAAATAAAGATTATTAACTACAAAACAAAAGGTTAAAAAAAAATAATCGGTGTGTATTTCAGGTAAAAACAGTACATCAAGTAGGACAACAGATTTTTTACAATCCCTGCCATTGTCCGATCTTCTCAATAAAGTGGCCATAGACACATTTTTCAGAAAGTGTAGTGGCAGTGTGTAGAGAGTTCCCAGTGTTGGAGAAATGAGAAGGAGCCAGTAGTCTGTGCAAAATAGCAGTGAGAACTGTTCTTTATTTGGGTTCAGCACGTTCTTTCAGGAGCTCCTTTTAATGCAATGCCAACACAAAACTCTCTGCATGCTCGCCCACATTTATACACCACGCTCGCACAGCATTGGTCACGTTCACACACGCTCATGCAAATCATCCCATTCAGTCTCCAGCCACTCAGGACACTGTATTCAAATGCATACTGCTTTACTCGCCATTTTATCTGTCTTTTATTACATTCAGCATAACAAAAGCTAGGATCACAACATAAAAAAATAAAACTCTGATCAGTGACTTTGAACAAGTCATTCCGTTTGCAAGTTGGAGCGACATACCTGACCTGAATCATATTGCAGACAGAAACGGACCCCGATGGACTCGCTTCTCAGAGGGGTGCAATTTAAAAAAATAATCATTGTTGTCCAAGGGACAAAATGCTAACAACTTGTCCTTCTTAAATTTGTTTGCCTCTTCCCCGTTGCACAAAACACACACGCAAAACTAGAATGTAACTTGTAGGATTTTGGTTTTATTTAAGAGTGAACAGAATCAATCAGTTAGAGGTGTAATGGTGTTCTTCTTGTCCCATGTTGGGTGGACAACATCCCTACACTGCTGTCTCTGAAAAATAAATACATAAATGAATTAATACTTCAACACATTGCCATGAGATTTACAGTCTGTATTTTGTTTAAAAATAATACAGTTGTACTGATAATGTCACGTAGAAGCATTTCATTTTCTATCGTTAGAAACATATTTGTCAATCTTCATGTTTTAATAGCTTCACAAATTTAACATAGCGTTTCAGTCTATAAACTTTGTAAATAATAAACGAAGTTAGCAACAGCAATAGAAAGAACAAAAAAATGCCAGGGAAAGTTTGTCTGAAGTTCTTTTAAAGAGTTAACTTAATGTGTGTGGGTACAAGTACTCTACACGCTTGACCAGAAAGTTGAAATAATTTTATAAATGACCCTGCATGTGGTGGACAATACGAGGAGACGTGTGTGTTTTTCACACACATCGCTTTGCATGCTCTGTTCCAGTGTAATGGATTTTTATTAACTTGAAATTGTGGGAGGGGAAATATACAGTTGATGTGCCAAGGAACCAAATACATAAAATCCCAGGGAACTAGACAGTGAATAAAATGCCAGGGAACTATCACTGGCACTTTATGCACAGTACAGTGGAGTATATAAAATGCCAGGAAATAGAACTGTATTAATCAGACTATATAAAAAATCTAGGGAAATGAACACATTTCTTCGTTTTACAGTTAGTGTCATATTTGCTTTTGTTTTTAACTCCAAAAATGCCAGGTAAGCAACACTGGATCTGATTTCTAAAAAACAAAACCAGTGCGATTTGTAGCAGATTTTCCTTCAGTTCACTTGGTTGAAATTTAAATCGACTTCTTTTTAAAATGGAAGCCTCTCGCCCGTTCTGTCAGTCCTGGGAGAGGTGCAAGGGGTGGTCTCACAGTCATTTGCTTGATTGCTTGTCCTGAAGTGATTAACTTATCTTCAGTGGTACCGCACCCAGTGTTGCTTGCCCTCTGAAACAGCCTTCTGTATCTCCGATCAGCACGTTAATGCCAGACATGTCTCCTCTCTCATTGTTGCGTGTTGTTTCACTGTCAAAATACCAGATTTTTCTCGAGTTGTTATATAACAAATGTTCCAAAATATTTAAAAGCTTCCCTGAAAAACAGTAAATGCTTAAATATTTTGTTATGTCCAACTTTTTGAAGACATTTTATTTTCACCATCTGTGAATTATCAAGCAAAGTAAATTTTGTTTGAAGACGTGTTTATTTATTTATTTATTTATTTTTAAGTGACCTATTATTATTTTATTTTTCCCCCAAATTTGGAATGTCCAATCATGTTTATTTCTCCTCATCACAGCGAGTCCTCGCGCAGCACAGACGTTCTGAGGGCGTGTGAGGATCCTCCGATCTCGCAAGCTTAAAGCCTTTAACTCTGAGCGATCCAGAGCAGAGGTGGGCGGGGCTACCGATCCCGGGGAACAGAGATCAGCCCTGCTTTTTATCCACTCTGAATGTGCTTGGTGTCTGGCCGGTAGGGTTCGCTGTTGTGTGATGAGCGGAAGGAATCCCTGTCTGTTTCCAGACCCCACCCTGGGAGCGTCGGAGCCAATGGGACGCCCCCTTCAGAGTCCCCAGCATAGTGGCCTCTTTGCGCAGCCTGGACTCGAACTGGCGCCGTCCAAGCTGCGTGACTCATCCTGCGTTTGTAGCGGCAGCGCTTTAACTGGATGAGCCAATAGGGGGACCCCTAGTTGAAGACGTTTTTAAAGACATTGTGCAGCTCTATGCAGTGTGCTTAATCGTTTCCACTACTCTTTCCGAAGTTTGAAATTTCACAGGGAACGACATGTTACACGACAATGGGCAAATTTCACGGAAATCGTCCCGTTATTTTGAATTCCCCTGCCTGGGCTGTAGAGCTGCACAAACATCACAACACTCCATTGCATCCTTTGCTGTCAACCTACTGTCTGAAGCTGGACAAAAAAAAAATCTGTTTGCTTTTAAAGTTTTTCAGTTTATTTACAGCTGGTAATAGCTGTCTGTTCTGAACTCCAGACGAAACAGAATGAATTCGGAATCGTCATTTCCACTGTTCTACCCTAACTTGACTGGCTGGTGCTTGTTACTGTGGAAACAAGAAAAGGGAGTTGGTTCCGAAGAGTTCAAAAGCATTGGGTCTGCGAGATCAAAATGGATGGTGAAGATTCTGCCAGTTTGGAAGCAGCAAGCTTACAGTCAATATTACAGTTAATGTGGTATTTTGCAACCTATCTGGGGTTATTGCTTACATAATAAATACTAGTATTATTACTGTTTACAAAAGTCATGAAATTCATTACAAAAAACTAAGTGTTTAAGCTTAGAGTCAGGAAAAAATCATACCACCCGGTCAGAATGTGAATGGTGCAGGAATGGGTGGAAGTCCAAACAGAAGGTCTCTGTACAATGACACTGTATTTTCTTCGTGACAATATACACACACACACACATGCAATAGTCCACAGTGCCCAGAAAATGTCAAGTGCTCCCAGTGCGAGTGCCCAGTGCAGTGCTCTGTGATGTTCAGGGTTTCTGCTGGCGCTTGCGGCTTCAGCTCCCAGTCCGTCTCCGTTAGCAACAACACAAAACACGGCTCCAGCTCGGAAATATTTTCAGCGCAACGGGCCTTACTCGCGTAGCTACGTCTCCTTTGTACTGCCAAACCTCCCTGCGATCAGCACGGCACCGTGCTTTTATCCAGTCTCCGCGCTCGCCACAGCTGATCGTAGAGCAGTCTTACAGCTTGCGCCCTTTCTCGACTTCCGGTTCCTTCCTACCATCGAGTCGGCCCATCACCAGCCTTACTCCGCGTCCTCCTGGGTCGGTAGATTTGTAACGCAAATTAATCCTCTCTCGTTCACACACCTGTAACTACATCTAGATTAGGCTTTTAGCATAGATGTGATGGGCAAAGTAGCAATCAATAAGGGGAGCTGTGAAAATGGCAGCATTAAAAATACATTTTAAAACGTTAGAAACGCCTTTTAACGAGGAAAAGTTCCAGATAAACAATAAGGGGAGCAGTGAAATCCATTTTCAATTACATTTTCACTGCTCCCCAATCACCTGCTGTTGAATGAATGTTTTGTTAAAGGTAGTTTTAAAATGTATTTTGCTTGTCCTCATTGACACCCACTCTATACAAGGAGGCTGGTATTAACAGGAGTGATATTAAGCAGGTTTGACTGTGTTTTCATCAGAGTTCACTCTAGGAGTTGTTCATGGTTATGAGGGGAAGCCTTGCAGAAGAGTGAATGTGTAGGAATGCTTTATAATAATGTTTGTCTCAACTTTATTTTGTCTTTCTTTGCTTAGCTTCTAAAGTAGATGAAAATGGACACGACGCTAAACCATCACCCCACTGCAAAAACTCTTCTAGTGGCAAACCACAGTGCAAGAAAGACAGAGAGACCACACCCCAAGAAGGAAATATGAAGAAATTGAGAACTCCCTCAGTTAAAATTCCTTCTCTGGAGAGTACAGATTCTACACATTCTGTGTGTGTGATCAATTCTGAAACCCAGGGCAACTTGAAGACCTTGCCCTGTTCTGCTAAACAAGGAAAGAGTTCACATCAATTAGGCTCTCCTAAAACTCACAAGGGAAGTCCCACAAGAGAGACTCCATTTCCCTGTGCTGATTGTCGGAAGAGTTTCAGTCATGTATCACAGCTTAAAATCCACCAGTGCAGTCACACAAGAGAGAAATGCTATCACTGCACAGTGTGTGAGAAGAGATTCAGTTTGATAAAAACTCTTAAAAGACATCAGCGAACCCACACAGGAGAGACATGTCACCACTGTAATGATTGTGGGAAGAGTTTCACTGAAATAGGAAGTCTTAAAAAACACCAACGAATTCACACAGGAGAGAAACCTTACCACTGCAAAGAGTGTGCAAAGAGATTCAGTCATTTGTCAGACCTTAAAAACCACCAGCGCATTCACAAAGGAGAGAAACCGTACCACTGTAATGATTGTGGGAAGCGCTTTACTGAATTAGGAAGTCTTAAAAGACACAAGCTAATTCACACAGGCGAGAAACCACACCTCTGTAATGAATGTGGAATGCGCTGCAATTATTTAGGAAATCTTAAAAAACACCTACAAATTCACATAGGAGAGAAACCACATCAGTGTAGTGAGTGTGGGAAGCGCTTTACTGAATTAGGAAATCTTAAAAGACACAAACGAGTTCACACAGGAGAGAAACCACATCTCTGTAATGCTTGTGGGAAGAGCTTTACTGAATTACGAGGTCTCAAAAGACACGAACGAGTTCACGCAGGAGAGAAACCACATCACTAAAGATTGTGGGAAGAGCTTTACTGAATTACGAGGTCTCAATAACAGACCCTTTTAACACATTCCAAAGAGGGAGACGCTATTTCACACCCTCGCTGGTAAGAGACACACAAGCCGAGATGTTTATCTTATGGGAGATGCTGTTTTTTTCCGATATCCCACTGACAGAGCGCAGGCGTTAATTCAGGGGTGGCCTCATATTCACGGCCTCAATGTCTAAAAATAAAAGAAAAAAAATTCTACAACATTTTATATGATTGGCTAAATCAGTCTTCCCATCCGCTGATAATAAAGCCGTGCATCTTTCATAGAGAAGGGTGGATCTTGAAGTTCCATGTAAGTGGAAACTGCTGATTGACTGCTTCAAAACCTTTTGTTAAGACCAGGAGCTCTGTTCATCTACCCGCTATTTTTTATTATTATTAAAACCAGAAGGAAAAGGCTGTCGCATCGCTGCAAAGGCAGGACTGCGGCTTGGCTTCTTCACGGCTAAACCCCTGGAGCAAGGTGCAAACGCTGGGCTTCTCTTTGCATCCCTCCAGGCTGGACCACGGGGCAAGGACCATCGCGGGATTGGTATTCTTCTGTATCGTGTAACACACGTTAATGTGAGAAAAAAATGAATTGGATGAAGGATGTCAAGAAATAAAGGTTGAATATATTTGTGTGTGCTATATTTGTGTATGTGTCTTTATTTAAAAAAAAAAACTCCTTTGTAGCATTCTCCAGAGTGACTAGTATATTTATATTAATAAACATTATATATTCTGTATACATAGCATAATATTATGAGATATGTACACACACAATGCCTATAGAAAGTCTACACCCCCTTTCAAAATGTTCACCTTTTGTTGGCTTATAGCCTGTAACTAAAACAGTTTTGTTTTATTTATCTACACATCCTACCCCACAACTTCCAAGTAGATATTATTATTAATATTCATATTCTGTAAAAAAAGTTCAAGGGGGTGTAGACTTTCTATAAGCACTACATATGTGTGTGTGTGTGTGTGTATATATATATATATATATATATGTATAATACACATACTAATGGCTTCTTTTGACTTTTGTGTTTGAGTAAAAAAAGGTAAAACAGCCTTTCACTTTTTACATATTTCCTACAAAAACATTCTTGCAGCACAATCTTATTCTTACAGCTCACAACAACAATACAGTAATCCCTAAGTACAGTGAACAAGTCATATTGTATAAATAACTACATAATTAGCTATTACAATGAAAATAAATCACAACACCAGTTCTATTTAGACATGTTTCCTTTACAGATGACTTTTCATTTAAGCATACAGATTGTTAAGTTAGTGTTGGCAATGCACTTTGTAGGACAGGTACAATACCTTGACACAGAAAAATGATACGCTTTTATATTTTATTGCAAGAGAGCACCGCAAAACCTCCTTACCGTTCAGTTATACAGCAGACTGAAATGAAAGGAGCAATGGAGCGCTTGACCAGAGCTTGTTTCCTTTACCCTATTAAAACAGAATCTTGAATAATGTTTTTCAAAAGTATTTATTTATTTACAGAGATCAATATAGTCTTCAGTACTTCACAAAGATCTGTATTTAGAAAAGCATTTCAAGTTTCCAACCTTACCTGTGATTGAAAACGTCCCCTCTCCCATACTAGGCTTAAGAAATGAACCCTTTTTTTGCTGAATGACTACAGTGCATTGTTAAGCATATCTATTACTTGTTTTCAAAAGCTTGAACAAGTTTTAAACATTAATTAAGATGACTAATAATTGAATAATCTGTGTTGATTGTATGTAATCATCTAGCTATGGCTCTTATTTTGCAGTCTGCTCTTGTTTTAAACTTCAATGAAATTCATTATTATAAATAAAATATGAAAGCGTGATTCTTAGTGTTTGGGATTTTGTTTTACATTTGTTAGCTGTTTATCCATTCATCTTTATATTTACACTCCATTACACATGCAGAGTGCTCACTTGCTGTTTCCTATAGCAGGCGTGTCTACAGGTAACTGGCAGTGTGCTCTTTCACTATAGTGAGTCTCATTAGCCAATCAGTAACACTTGGTACAGTGCTCTTAGAAAACAGCAAGTGCAACATTCTGCTTCCCTGAAGGAGATGATGGACAGTGCTGCTTATATTCCCAATTGAATTACAGTGCTGGTGTATCACAGCTGTATTTCAATCAAGAAATACATTTAAGATGTTAATAATTTGAAAAAAAACAAACATGCATGTTCATAAGGCACCGCAGCAATGTTATTTATTAGACCAGCAAGTTAGCAATGCTTCATTCATCAGCTACAAGACAGGAAATGTGTAAAATGAAAATTGATCAATGCTGACAAAGTAAGAAATAGTTTAAGATGCTGAAACCCTTGATATGGTTCATGATCTGAACCAAAAGGCAAAACCACTTGAGGAGGAAAAACAGCCCTTACACCATCACACTACAGAAAAACAATTGTGGTTTGACAGCGTTTTCTATCTCTCAGTTTAAACATAGAACTTGATTTCATGATGCTGCTCAACTGATCGGGTTGAAATGGCAGGGTACCCATCACCTATCCTAATTAACTGTGCATGTTATCATCTGATATATTTACATCTTTATTTGTAAAATAATGTTACTGTTATTGTCTTTGTGTTGAGGATAATTCTACCTCCTCTGAGGAAGGTTACACCGAACCCATCCAGTGTTCCTTCAAACACAAAGGGGCCTCTTGTCCAACTCAATCAACAGCAATACACAAACATGACCAGACAACACCACCAATACAAAACACACAGGAGCAAGCAGACTAAAGCGAGTGTGTGGTACAGCAGAATGTAGCAGATGTGAAACGGAAGGAGTTTAAACAGAAAAATAAAACACTATAGCCTAACATCATTACTGAGCCTGAACTGCAATGTTTCAAAACCCTATGATGAGTCACAGCACAAACTCAACCCCAAACACCTCCAAGCAGCAAAGAATTGTATAAACTCCTGTTTATGCATGTGCCCACATGCCAATTGGCATCAATTACCTAATTGAAGAATGGCCACACCTGTGATTAAGCCAATTAAATCTTCACCCAGACTCTGAAGTATGTCATTATCTCTTTTCACCTGTTAAACCTGGAGTGGAATGGCCCTCCAGGACTGTGGTTGACCACCCCTGTTGTAAAGCAAAAAAGACAAAAAGCAGCACAGCATATGAACCTGCCAGGCTCCAACATGGACTGATAACATTTACACCAGCAGAATCCCCATTACCCAGAACTGTATAGCTACCATTGGGATTGTTTCTGTTTGTATGCAACTTATATCAGTTCAGAAATATTTAACCTTGAAAGTAGTCATTTTGATTGGAATACGGCAAGCTGCACTCAGATGCACACAGCAAACCGAAATGGCAGGTAAGATAACAACTTATGTGCCTGATATGAAATGTATTTTACATATTCTTTTTTTATATTACTTTTAGAAAAAAAATTTTTGGCTTTACAGGTTTCTATGCACCAGTTTACTTGTGCTTACACAATAGTGTTCAACAGTATTTACAACACAGCTCCTGGATGCAGGCACAGTCAGCTGGCAGACGCGTCCGCTCCTCCACAGAGTACAATGCAGCCCTCATACCGGAAGTAGTGTTATATTTTCTTTTTACGTAGTATTAGAACAGTGTTTTTGGTTTTACAGTTCTATATGTGCATATACCAATTTAAACCTGTACAAGGGTATATGTACATACCCATGTCTTTTGAAATGTATATTTTACTATATTTTTTAACTGTTTGTAGTCATGCTGTATATGCACTCATTTTAAAAATAAAGCCTTTTATGTTGAATTTTCCATTTAAAAATTGTGTTTCTGCGATGCAAATATTAGATGTGATGTTTATGAATAAAACTTTTCAGTTGTATCCAATAGTAAGTTTTTCATTTTCATAACGAAGCAGTTTAAAATTGTATGGGTCAAGTGACCCGCGTGGCAGTTCTAGGTAGTTCTAGTGTTACAGAGTTCCTCTTGCAGCATTTTAATGAGAATGCATAAAGGGAAGGGGCAACAGAGCCTTTTCTATATTTAAAAAGGAGGCTATAGGGTCGCTTAATGAAGCTCAGAGATGGTCAGAGACAATCAATCACATCGATCGTTGCATCAAAGGTTTATTGCAGTGGTCATCAAACAACAGAGCGCTCTGGAGAACAACAGTCACTTCATCAGTAACTAGTGTATTCTACCGGGGTAAAGCATGTACATGGGTTATATAGTTTTTACATAAAATCCCCTGCTCCTATCAGGCATTAGCACGCAGCAAACAATTCACTAATAACTACCTCTTAATTATTGCTATACCCCTTGGTTTAATCAATCAGCACTGGCTTTGGGGCTCTATGGTCCCCTCCCTGTGCGCTTGTTATAATTCTAAACCTTAAGCATTGCACATTCTTATCTTTAACTTCCCAACGCCCCCCCCCCCGGGACATCTGGCTCAATTTAGTGGTGTGCTGGAACATTCAGTTCCTCTTTCTCCTTGTAAGGTCTTGTTCCTGTTCGGTTCCTTCTAGGCTATATTGTGTGCAATGTATTTCAAAAAGTTTTTTTTTTCTGTTTATATTGAATTAATTTCAAACAAGGAAAACACAACAATCAGTTTTTGGAGTAATCCTATACAATTATCTCTGTAAAGCAGAATATGGTTTGCCCAGTGAGTTGTCACTACAATTTAAGACATGGTCCCTTTTTGTAAAATACTTAAAACAACATTTATTATTTAAATTAAAATTCGCAAAGGGGACATTTTCAAGGTATGCACCTTTGTGGCTCATTCTCAGGTTACAAAACAGTTTTACCATTTCCATTGTGAAAAATATTTGCTGGGAGGTATTATATTGTAGTCAGAGCCTATCAACAACAAAACTATATCTGAGTTGTGAAGATGAGAATTGACCAAAGCTTAGCGCCAACTTGAAAGAGCTGGAGACTTAGTCACAAGTAAGGAGTTGCATATAATAATCGTAATGTTCAAACTAAGAGACTCAGCAATGCATGAGACAAAAGCGGAATCTTACAGACGCAATTACAATCTATTTTACAGATTACTAACGTGATGTAACAAAATCAGAATGGCCAACACAAAGATTAATGTTCCAAACCACATGTAGTCCGTATTTTCCACCTGTGAGTTTTTAATTTAAAGTGATTAGGACTATCCTGTTTATCATTCAAGTTTATTCTTTTGTTTTCAGTAAATATTTCTGTATTGCTGTCAAATTTACTCCTGGTGTTAATGTGTCCTCAACTGGCTGAAATTCTGTGAATTCACTTGTGTTCTTCAAGACCCAGTAACAGATTTCTAAACACATTCAAAGCCGTGACAGGGCTTCACTCTTGTGAATTTTATGGTGTCTTTTAAGGTTTATTAATTGAAGGAAACTCCTTAAACATTCACTATAGATTTCTCTTTTTCGTGAGTCCCCTGGTGGATTTTCAAGTAACTTAAATGTGTGAAACTCTTGCCACATTCAACACAGCGAGGAGTCTTATCACCAGTGTGAATGTGCTGGTGTGATTGGAGATTTCCTAGTCGTGTGAAACTCTTCTCACACTCACTGCAGTGATAACGTTTCTTTCCTGAGTGAATGTGCTGGTGTGATTGGAGACTTCCCAATCGTGTGAAACTCTTCCCACACTCTGTGCAGTGATATGGTTTCTCTCCTGTGTGAATGTGCTGGTGTGCGTGGAGACTTTCCAATCGTGTGAATCTCTTCCCACACTCTGTGCAGTGATGAGGTTTCTCTCCTGTGTGAACACGTCGGTGTCTTTTTAGATTCTGTAACTGCGTGAAACTCCTCCCACACTCATTGCAGTGATGAGGTTTCTCTCCTGTGTGAACGCACTGGTGGATTTTAAGTTGTGATAAATGATTGAAACTCTTCCCACAGTCAGCACAGGGAAACGGAGTCCCGCCTATGTGATCTCCTTTAGCAACTAGAGAAAAAAAAGAAGAGAGACAAAGGTTATTGGAAATCATTCTTACACATTCACTCTTCTGCAGGGCTTCCCCTCATAACCATGACCAACTCCTAGAGTGAACTCTGGTGAGAATACAGTCAAACCTAACTTCTGTTAACACCAGCCACATTATCGTTACATTGAAATTTGCCAGGCAGAGTACAATAGGTTTCAAGAAGAACAAATGCTTGAGAATATAACTTTGATTATTAATATCACTGATTTCCTTAATATAGGAAGTATAAGATCAGGTTTATATGCAAGTACTGTGTTAAAATGTTTCTTCTGGTGACACTTAGCAGCCCAGCTGGATTTGGCATCACCCACTGATGAGACATGTGATCCCAGCAACACTATAAAGCTGTGGGAGCAGCACAACTGCAAACAGTCTACCAGAAACAGGGAAAGACAAAGATCTAAAAGCATTCGAAAGTGGCATGATAGCATCTGCACATCTAGCGGATGCCACAGTAGTAAGGACAGGCAAGTTGCAAGACATTTGAAATCATTCTCGCCCATTCATCATACTTGCTACTTGTTCTTACTGGACTTTATTCCATATAAGCATATATTCACTGTAAGTTTTAACTGCTCTTAGTCAAACTCACTCATACTTATAACTGACTGTAGTCTTCATTTTGCTTACTTGAATTTCATCTTATTGTACTTACAGAACTGTTCTTATCTGTACTATGATATTCTGTTATGTCATATTTTATAACGTGATACTTTGTACTGTAATATTTTTAAACAATTTTAAGTCTACCTGTAAGTCAAGGCTGTCTGCTAGGAAATAAATAAATAAATAAATAATAATAACAACAATGAGTGGTTATGCAGCTTCCCTAGCTTAAATTGAGGTGGAATGATCACAAATATGAAGATTTCAGTGCTTAGTAACCAGTTTCTATGAGACTAACAATCAACTCAATGAAGCTCCCAAGCAGGGAGCCCAGAATACAGATATTAATTGGGCACACCAAACTGGGGAGAACACCAGGGTAAAACAACTGGAGACGACTACATTAAAAAAATAATAAATAATAATAATAATCAATTCAATGTTTCTTGTTTTGTATAATTACCTCTAAACCCCAGTTCACATTCAGGTGGACGATCATCACACAGGCTGGATCCCAGCTTGTTGTTCTCCTCAAGTGCACAGGCATTATTTTCAGTAGGATCTTCCTCTGCGATGGGGACACATTCCTGTTCTATGAATTCCTCTTTAACAGGAACACATTCCAGTCGAGGGACCTCTTCATCTTTAACACATGCCAGCTCTGTACCCTGCCTTAGACTTGCACACCACTCCTGGTGAAAGGACTCCTCTAGTTTGTAAACTGCTTCTATCCTTGGCCCCTCCTGTGCTTCAGGTTTAGGTATAGCACGGCTCTCTTTGCGATCTGTGTGAAAGAATTTTACAAAATGAGAACCTACTTACTATCCAGGTTCCTCTACAAAGCCAGTCCCTTGTCAGAGTTGTACTGAGATGTTATTGGGTCATTCCTGTTGAACAATGTATGAAGAGGTTTTTTATTGTATTTATTTTTAAATGAATATAGTGCACCCAGTTACATTCCACTGTAGCTTGACAGTGGAAGTGGACAGAGAGCTACCAGGAAGACAAAGGCCAGCCCACTGGGCGCCAGGACAATAGATACAAATCATGAATGATATCCTCTAGAGACTTCTACTTTTCCAGACACTACAGGATGGTGAGCTGGGAATGAGGCTGGATCCAACATTGCTTCTTCAGTATTTGTGGTAGAGGTTTCAGCTCAGGTACTTCTAATTTTCGTTCTACTGAATGGCATCACGGTTGCAAAACAAATAAAGGCAAACTAATGTGATTAACAAATTATAATTTGTCTCCCTTTTTTAATATATAAATACGTCAGAACAGTTTGGGACTGACAAGCTGCTGGTTAACGACAGAATATCAAACAGCAATTCTTAAATTGTTAAAGTCTTTGGATGCACAGAATTGGCAAAATTATAATAAATAATCCAATACAGTCTGCATTGTAAATATGAATCATGTTAACATTACTTTCCATCTCAACATAACTGTGTGCCATTTCAAATTTCAAACAACAGCAATAAGATAAAACTACAATAACTAACAATGATAAACTTTTTTATTATTAAAAGACTACATAAAAAGTATCCAAACTGACTCTGTATACTTTGATTCTTAACTTTTCTACATTCATTTTTTCTTTTGCAAGTAAGAAATGTATCACATACAAAATCAATTGAAGATCATTCATTTCTTTTACTTTCATTTTTGCATTCCTGAGTTGTCCTGCATACCCCATGACCCATAGAAGTACCCCAGGGGTACGCGTCCCCCTTGAAGGAACCAAACAGGATAACAGGATCAACCAACAATCATTGGGTGCAGTTTTGCAATGTTTAGTGAGGAATTTGTGAAAGGAGGGGGGAAGGGCAGAATGTTCCAGTACACCGTTAGGTTGGGTCAGATGTCCGGGGCCATAGAGCGTGGAAGGAGAATTGGAATGTGTGCTCAACCATGAAATGCTTGCTAGATCATAAAATCTAGTCTGAGATGAACATAACAAACACAATGGAGGGGGCAGTCAAGCCCTACAGTTGCTATCCATGGGTTAAACTGAGAGAGGGGACAGGTTTAGGGGGTAAGGACAAAGGAATTGTGTGCTGTGTGCCAAATCCTGATAGGAGCAGGGGATTTTGTGTGAAACATATATAACCCATGTACGTGCTTTACCCCGGCAGAATACTCTGGCTGCTGATAAAGTGACCGTTATTCTCCGGAGCGCTCTGTTGTTTGATGACCACTGCAATAAACCTTTGACGCAACGATCGGTGGCGAATGATTGTTTCTGAACATCTCTGCACTTTACTTTGCCAGTTATAAAGGGAATCTATACAGTTTAGTTAGCTCTCCCAGGAGGAGTTAGGTTTTGTTTTGTTGCTTGTTCTCAAACCTAAGGCATGAAGTGTAGTGTTTGATAAAGTAGTATGCAGGTCCTGCCCCGTTTAAAAACACAAGAGATCGTTGCAGTGTCTAGAAATACATTTGCAGGCAAACAATTTAATTAAGCATGAAAACTCAACGTGCTGCTGTATATTGATATCAAAGCTCACAGATCCTTGTCCTAACCCCCTGTTATCAGGTTTGCTAAAGTCTCAATGGGACTGTAGGTTTGTTTAATTTACTAACCACAGTTTAATCTTTACAACATATCATTTTACCAGAAGGATAGCCACTTAATTTATTAATTAGGCTGGTTAAGGTTTACCAATATAGACTAGTACTATTTTATAGTTCCTAGAATGCCAATTTAAATCTTAACTAGTCTAGGTGGGATTTACAAACACTGAGCTGTACTTTCTTATAGTCTGGATAATGAATCAGACTGATGTAACATTAGGGCAGTAGAGTTGAACTGAGCACTCATAATAAGCACTTAAAGGTGTCTTAAAAGAGAAATTCAAACCAAGACCTCACCAATACAATTGACAAAAAGGTTATTTAAAGAGTTGGAATGACCAAGCAACATCATGGAAGGAACCAAACAGGATAACAGGATCAACCAGGTATCATTGGGGGGCAGTTTTGCAATATGAAGAAAGGACAGAATGCTCCATCACACCCTTAGGGTTGGGTCAGAGTCAGATGACAGGGGACAGAGGAAGGGGAGAAGAAGTGGTGCTATGTTTGCTTAACCATAAAATGCTTGCTTAATCTTAACTGGTTTCCGAAATGAACATAACAAACGCAACGGGGGGACCCTACATCATTAAAAAATATCAATCTCACCTTGTAATAGTCCCTGGTTCCCGTTCCTGCGGCAGTCTTGTTCACTCCAGTCGGGGTTCATGTTTCTGAGAGGTTGGTTACTGTCCGCATCTGCAGCGCTCATGCATTCCCGCACCGCTTTCAACTCGCTCTCTGATATTTCCAATCTCAGCTTCAGCCTTTCATTCTCTTTCTCCTTCCCAGCCATTGCAATCTGAAACTCGTTCAATTTACTGCCCACAACTCTTGTGATTTCCCACAAGACGGTGTCTACAGCCGCTTTCACTGCGTGCTCGATGGCAGAGCCGAGCTCGTCTTGCAAGAGCGAAACGGACACGCTGAAGTCCATCCTCGCCGGGTTTCACTCTGAGACTCGAGTAGCAGAATCCTCTTAGTATTTATTATTATTATTTTAATTTTTTTAATGTAGTATAACCATTAATATAAAATTAGCACTTCTGCTGTGATAAAGGAAGAAAACAAGAGCCTCGTTTTAACTTTTGCAAGGCGTAATCAAACAGGAAAAGGATCCTTGTTTCAGAACTCAATGAGGGTTATAAACTTTTTTTTTTTTTGTATATATCATTAGGAAACAGTTTTACCCAAGCCAAATACTTTAAACAGCCTGTAATACAATGCTGTCTCTCCCTCCCCAGAATAAACGTTTCAGTTTCCTGGAGCGAAGTGAAAGCAGACGTGTCGAGAAAGGTACGGCTGAGTTCATGTCGCGCAAACTTTTGAGAGTCTGCGCAGGTCCCACGTCAAATGACAAATGCGTGAACGCAGCCAGATCTGACCACAGAGGTCACGCACCTATACCATTCCTATACCAGCAATGCATGATGCTGTATTATCTTCATCAAGACAATGTGGGGAAGCTATAAAAAAGGCTAACAAGATGCTCGGATACATTGTGAAAAGTGTTGAATTTAAATCAAGGGAAGTAATGTTAAAACTGTACAATGCACTAGTAAGACCTCATCTTGAATATTGTGTTCAGTTCCGGTCACCTCGCTATAAAAAAAGATATTGCTGCTCTAGAAAGAGTGCAAAGAAGAGCGACCAGAATTATTCCGGGCTTAAAAGGCATGTCATATGCAGACAGGCTAAAAGAATTGAATCTGTTCAGTCTTGAACAAAGAAGACTACGTGGCGACCTAATTCAAGCATTCAAAATTCTAAAAGGTATTGACAGTGTCGACCCAAGGGACTTTTTCAGCCTGAAAAAAGAAACAAGGACCAGGGGTCACAAATGGAGTTTAGAAAAAGGGGCATTCAGAACAGAAAATAGGAGGCACTTTTTTACACAGAGAATTGTGAGGGTCTGGAATCAACTCCCCAGTAATGTTGTTGAAGCTGACACCCTGGGATCCTTCAAGAAGCTGCTTGATGAGATTTTGGGATCAATAAGCTACTAACAACCAAACGAGCAAGATGGGCCGAATGGCCTCCTCTCGTTTGTAAACTTTCTTATGTTCTTATGTTCTAATGAAGGGGGTCGGTGGGCGGGGTCGGCGGGCGGGGTTTGGCGATCGCGTCACGGCGGGGGCGGGGTTAGTGTTGCAGCTTGGCCGCGCCAGCCTTGCAGTTCAAGGCGTGCTGCTCCTGTCTTGCGGGTTTGCAGCTATTGGACGTGCCTGGCTGCAATCGTCAGGGTGTTATTATTATTGGCCGCAGAAACACTCTGTAGAGACCGATTGGCTGCGCTGGGCTGCCTGATAAGAGGACGCTATGAAGCTGCATGCTGGGGTAGCCACGTTGGCTCCTATCCCTGCAGAGTTTTACTATGCAGTGGTGTGGAGCCGAAATGTCTCCAGGTTGGACCTCAAGGCTTTGTGTTTCAAAGCTGCCGCTGATCGTGCGTGGGGCATTGTGTTTTGTTTGATTTATCGTAGCAGGTCAGAGTGTTTTTTTTTTTTTTTTTTTTTTTTTTTTTTTTTTAAATCTAAATGGTTTTAGTTTAGCTGTGAAACGGAAGGCTTGCGATCGACTAAAGAAAGGAGCTCACTACTGCAGAGAGAGAGAGAGAGAGAGAGGAGGTAAACAGAACGGACTTTACCGGAATGTGAATTAATTCACATTGGTGTTTTCTTATTGGGACTTAGATCTGCTCCAGACTGAGTGATTGGCTTTGTATTTAAAGGATTCAGATCAGTTTGGGCTGAAAATTCCTCAGAGGATACTTATAGAGGGCGCAGCTCCTAAGCAATATTCATGTCTGTTTTGCTCAGCCCAACACTGACTTCAGGGTCAAAACAGCTGGCACGCCTGCCAGAAAGCATCCCCGTTTTGTTCCTTTTTTAAAATACGTGCTGCATGTGTCCACAGTTTCCTATTGCCTCTCGTCCCTGAAAGGAATGGGTCTGTTTTCTTCCGTTTATTTGCAGCGCGAACATCTTCAATAATTTCAATTTTTTTACGAGTAGAAAGTATTAAAACTTCCCTGTATCCGTTTACTACAAAGCCGCTGTCTCAGTTAGGTCTTTGGGCTGGACGTTTGTATACTAAACGGACTGATCCTCATAAAACACGCTTTTGTTATTAGAGTAAATGTTGTGTACAGCTACAATTAGATCCTCTTATTATAATGTAGTGCACACAAGACAAGCCATGCCAACATTTACTTGGCTGGCCCTGACACTTAAAAGCTTGATCGTGTGAGCGGAGCATATGCGCAACACTGAAACTGCAAGCTTGCTGACTTTGACAAACTGCAAGGCATCTTTTAAGATACTCTTGGATCTGTTTCCCTGTATTGCTGCAATGTCTCTTCTTGTAAAGGGTCTGCAACAGGATATTGTTCGGCCCTGCCTTCATGTGTAAAGGTCTATTGTGTGTTCTGGTTTTTTGATCGTTAAAAAGTCCCCACGACATTGTGCATGTGTAATTGAAAGCCTTCACTGATACATTTTAGATTAAAATTATACTGAGGTGTTACGTTGTAATGCACTTTTCAGTTGTGTATTCTATGTAAATCTGTGAAAACGTGAAGACGTTCTATCCATTAGCAAATTATATATCTTCTAAAGTGTAGTAGATTCTACATCTAAACCAGGGTATAGTGAAATTTGCTGCTACTGCTAATATAACATCTATAATATATACTATTAACAACACTACTATTACTAATAATAATAATAATAATAATAATAATAATAATACAACTACTAATATATACGACTGCTATGACTGCTACCAGTAATGCCAGTAATTATAAGGGATATACTTTTTAACGTACCGATAAACTAAAAGGAACCAATCTCAGAGAAAATGTAAACTGGTGGAGAAAAAAAACCCCCCCCCCCCCCCCCCCAAAAGGCAAAACTTGAGAACACCATTCAGTTAATTTTAAAACCGAAACTCTTAAGAACACTACAGTTGGGGCATAGGCAGCGTTTACTGTATACTAATGAAAACTGTAAAAAATAAAAACTGTATAACTGTTAAAGTTAGTGACGCTTGTCCTGGTGAAGTTTAGTTGACTGGAAAAGTACAATAAGCCCTCCAGACTTCACAAAGAAGTGGTACAACCTCACCGACTCTCAAAAGTTTAAATTCACTGAATTAAGTTGTGTCACATTAGCACTTCCAAGTCTACAAAACTACTGAATTTGCAAGTGAATTGCGCACGCTCCTGACTGATACTCTTCCTGCGCTCGAAATCGTTGGCTCAGGGTGCCACGGAGTCTATCTTTGTGTAATATTTACATTTTCTATATTATGAGGTGGAACTTCAAACATCCATGAGAGTATTACCAGGGCTTTGTTAATTTAAGTTGAAAAGACGCACTGTTCCAAAATCCTTAGTTTTTTAAATTCAGTGCTGCACTTCCAGTAGATTCTGCATTATCTGTGAGCAAAAACATAATTAACATAGTTTCAATATTTTTTTTAACATAACGTAATCAAAGAAACCATACCGGTAGTACAGAATTTCATGTTAGATTTCAAAATGTAACATTTTTCAGTTTGTTAGATTTTCATAAAGTATGTGGGAAAACTACAAAGTGGTATTTTATTCAGTGTGTTAAAGTAACATTGGTCAGGTTTCATTAGACTTTATATGAAGCAAAAATTAATTCACTATATATAGGGTGATGCAAAACATTTGGTCATAGCTGTAGGGTTAGGTGGGGCTATTCAACCCTGTTTATATGTTCCATAATAACTTCCCATGCATGTAGATATGTGTCCTGATATTAAAGGTTTATCTAATGTAATAAACGTTGTATAATAGAAGAGTCCCTGTGTTGTTTTAGGGGTGGAAGAGCCTCACATGCATGCCTTTTGCAAGCTGCGTCAGTCTGTTGCAGGACACAGAGGAATTCATATTGCAAAGGTGCAGCATATATCAAGAGCATATCAAATATTGGATTAATACATAATATAGTTTTCTAAAGTGTGAGTTCTGTGGAAATTCAAATCAAAGCACTTTATCTGCAGTCTGAAATGACAAACCTAACAGTCTTGTCTCCTTTTCTTCAGTGAGAACGGATCAGCCTCACTCACAGGGAGTTTCTGAGATGGAAGCAGCTCACATCAGCCCAGAGCTTCCTATTCGATGGGTTGTTTCTGCAGACAGGACTGTTGAGATCAAGGAGGAAGTGACTGAGCTGGGGTGCGACCAGGCCAATGAGCGGATCCTGCAGGACGAAACGCCACCTTCTAGCATCGCCGAGAGAGGTGAGGGAAACTGGAATGCAGATCTATAGAGGGGGGGGGGGGTCTTGATTGAAAGAGTGAAGAGAGCCTGTGGAATACACTGCATTAGGGAGCATTTACTTATTTTTGTCGTCTTCACTGGACTTCAGCAGAATGCTATTTGCAGTTCAGTTTGTTTACAATTCTCTACAATAATTTTAGCACCCCCTCTTTGAAACCTGCTTGTTACAACATCATGTCACTATATAACAATACTACTGATGACCTCATTTACATGGAAACAGCATTTCTGCCACAGGACACAAGACTCGGCACAGTCAGGACAGCACAGGACACAAGACCTGCTGACCTGTGCTGTCTTCTGTCCTCTGCTGTCCTGACTCTGCTGAGTCTCGTGTCCTGTGGCAGTGCCCTGGCTCTCTCGTGAGTGTGTGATGTGGGTTCTGCATACTATGCCTGGGTCCTTATTAAAATCAGAATCTTAGAACGTCATTTCATTACCAGAACTGAATTACATCTTCTTTAAAATGAGGCAGTTGACAGATGCAACAATTGCCAATTTGCGTTAACGCATTGATTATGTAGTTATACATCGATCATAGTGCTCTTACAGTAGAAAGCCAGCGTCCGCGCGTTGCTAGGATACAGTCCTGTCTGCCTTTGGATTCGATTTGGACAAGTCATGTCAGTTACAAATATTGTATCATTTCATTGCATTTTGCCGTGAAACGTGAACAGCATACCTGTTTGTTTTGTGTAATCATTTTAAAAGATGAGTTTCTTTAAGTGTTTGTTTCAAAGCAGGCTGTGATTAGATTACATGTCTGACAATTACACCATGTTTAGCAGTTGAATTAGCCTGTCTGGCTTTGTGAGAACAATGAATACTTTGCTTTTGGCATGAAATGTTAACAGTGATGTGAATTAACAAGAGCATTTCAGATCCTAACGAGTGCTGTTAAAATAGTATTTATTATTATTATTGTTATTATTAGTGTTAGAGGTGGTGTGGTGCTGGCACACGCATATTCTTTACAGTTGTTTATTGAATTCGAGCCCTTTTTAAATCCAATGTTCTCCTTTGAAAGTAAGGTGTGTCTAGTTGTTTAATATACACAACAGTTTTTTTTAGTTATTGCATCTTCTGATAAAAATACAAATATTTGTTTTGAAAATAAAATGTTGGTGCATCGATTATTGACGACAGTGTGTGTGTGATAATTGATTGAGAAATTAGGTTGCGGATTGCAATTAATCATTGCTTGTCCTTTTTTTGCTGTTGCGTACAATAATAATAACAAAGCGGCTATAAACAGTAATAACATTTGAAATTTAAAGTGGGAAACATTCAATGCAATGCTGAAAAGCAAAGTTATGAGAGTGAAAATGTAGTGCTTAGGAATACAAAATTGGGAAACCTGACAAGTAAGTTAAAATGCTGAATTTAAAGTATATTCTAACGGCACGATAGCGCCATTGTAGGTAAGTGCGGCTGCCAGAGCCTCGTTTATACTCGATTTTGAGGGTATGTTTTCTCGGCCGTTTCAAAGCAGATCGGGGTGGCGTTTCGTACGTTTTTTTTTAGTTTTTAAGTTACAGAATCGTGAAAAATTATTCACATTATATTGACAAATTAGTCAGGTTTTTTTAATTAATTTGTTTTAGCTAAAATAACACAAAAACGGCTGCGTGTTTGAACCCTAGATAGTAGATGAAGACAGTACTCCTTGACTTTTTTGAAACCGAAAAAATGGATGAAGTATTTAGCGTTTATTTTAATCTGAAACAAAAACTGCCAAGTTATTAAAAGGGCCCCGCCATTTAAAGTGGAGATATCAAAAACGCAAGCCAAGTTAGTAGAAACAATTGGGGGAAATGTAACCGTTAACCTTCAAGGTCTTTGCGTCTATGATTGCAGCAGGCTTGAAGGAAAAATTATAGTGTGATCTGTGAGGGCAGTCATTATATGCCCTCTTCGGTGGGCAAGACTGCGTCACAGGCACTGCATGCAGCTTTGATATTGTATTCAGGTTCAGGGTCTTCAGGAGGTAAACACCCATATGGTAATAGTTACATTTCTATTTCGGGGAACCAGGGTTATGATAATAACCAATGTTTTGATTTAAAGAGTGCATGCTAACCGCCAAGGCCTCTTGCATTAGATGCCAGGTTGCAATGAGCTCACTAGGTTAGCATGCTAAAACTAAGTGCTTTGTGGTCAGTAGGACGCGATTGGCAATAATGTTTGAGATGTGTACCACAGTATGCATTATATGTGAAATGAAAAATGTATTCTATTTTTCAGGTACAGATGTGAAGCTTCCTGAAGTGGAGCCTGTCCTCATTAAAGAAGAGACTCCAGAAGAACCAGAGCCTGTCCACATTGAGAAAGAAGTCACAGCTCTGGAACCTGTCCGCATAAAAGAGGATAGTCCTGTACTACAATCCGTTTATATTCAAAGAGTTATTCTCAATCCTAAACCCTTACTCACCTTGCTGGGCTCACGAAATAAATGTGGAGAGAGCTTCTCCCAATTACAGAGTCTTAAACGCCAGCAAAATCACACAGGGTATAAACCACATCATTGTAGTGAATGTGGAAAGAGCTTCACTCATTTGGGGAATTATAAAAGACATCAGCGAGTTCACACAGGAGAGAAACCACACCAGTGCAATGAATGTGGAAAGAGCTTCAGTGATTTAGGAAACCTTAAACAACACCAGCGAGTTCACACAGGAGAGAAACCGCACCAGTGTAATGAATGTGGGAAGAGCTTTGCTGAATTAGGAAGTCTGAAAAAACACCAACGAATTCACACCGGAGAGAAACCATACCAGTGTACTGAATGCTGGAAGAGCTTCACTCAATCAGGAAAGCTTAAACAACACCAGCGAGTTCACACAGGAGAGAAACCGCACCAGTGCAGTGAATGTGGAAAGTGCTTCACTGAATTAGGAAGTCTTAAAACACACCATCGAATTCACACAGGAGAGAAACCACACCAGTGTAATGAATGTGGCAAGCGCTTTAATGAATTAGGAAGTCTTAAAACACACCGACG